>NW_006159926.1:224367-237837 GCF_000334495.1 Tupaia belangeri chinensis | reverse complement strand
CCTGTGTATTCTGGTTATCAGTCCCTTGTCTGAGGTATAATTTGCAAATATATTCTCCCACTCTGAGGGTTGTCTTCTCAGTCTACTTATTGTTTCTTTTGCAGTGCAGAAGCTTCTTAACCTAATGTTGTTCCAGTTGTCTGTTTTTGGGACTGTTGCCTCTGCTTAGGAGGTCTTCTTTAGGAAGTCTTTGCCTACTCCAAGGTCTCCAAGAGTTTTTGTTGTGTTATCCACCAGTATTTTTATAGTTTGAGGCCTTATGTTAAGATCCTCAATCCATTTTGAGTTAACTTTTGTTAGTGGTGAGAGATAAGGATCCAGTTTCATTCTTCTGCAGGTGGATATCCAGAATTCCCAGCACCATTTGCTGAAGAGATTTTCTTTTTCCCACTGGATCGTCTTGTGCTCTTTATCAAAGATCAGTTGGCTGTATATTTGGGGGTTTATTTGGGATTCTCAATTCTGTTCCCTTGGTCCACTTGTCTGTTTTTGTGCTGATACCCTGCTGTTTTAATTATCACAGCTTTGTAATATGTTTTGAGGTCAGGAAATGAGATGTCTCCTACTTTATTCCCCTTGCACAGGATTGCTTTGGTGATACGGGACCTTTTATGCTTCCAGATAAATTTTATGAAATTTTTCTATTTCTGTGAGGAATATCTCTGGTAGTTTTGGATTGTACTAAAATTGTAGATTAATTTTGGTAGAATTGACATCTTGATTATATTAATTCTTCCAATCCAGGAACATGGGAGGTTTTCCCCCTTTTTCATATAATTTTTAATTTTTTTCTAGTGTTTCATAGTTTTCTTTGTAGAGATTCTTGACATCTTTGGTAAGATTTTTGACATCTTTTGATGTCTAGATATCTTACTGGTTTTGCGGCTATTGTAAATGAGATTGCTTTCTTCAATTCTGTCTGAGTTTGTCCATTGTTGGTGTATAAGAAATGCTATAGACGTTTGTATGTTGATTTTGTATCCTGCCACTTTCCTATATTAATTTATCACTTCCAGGAGTTTTTTTGTGGATTCTTTTGGATTTTCTATGTATAGCGTCATACCATCTACAAATGGAAATAATTTCACTTCTTTTCTTATTTGGTTGCATTCTGTTTGACTCTCTTGTCTAATTGCATTGGCTAGAATTTCCAAAACTATGTTAAAAAGAGTGGAGAAAGTGGGAAGCCTTGTGGTATTCCAGTTTTTAGTGGAAAAGTTTCTTCCCATTCAGTATGATGTTAGCTGTGGGTTTTTCATAGATGGCTTTTATTAAAAGAAAATCCCTTCTGCACTGATTTTGTTGAGAGTCTTAATCATGAAGGGATGTCGTATTTTATTGAATGCTTTTTCTGCATTGATTGATATGATAATTTTTTTTTATCTTTTCTTTTGTTAATGTGATTTATTTATTGTTTTGTGTGTGTTGAACCATCCTTGCATCCCTGGAATAGTCTACTTGGTCATGGGTATAATATTTTTAATATGTTGTTGAATATGATTTGCTAGTATCTTGTTGAGAATTTTTGCATCTGTATTCATCAGGGATATGGGCCTGAAGTTTTTGTTTTTTAAAATTTTTTGTCATTTCCTTGTCTGGTTTTGGAATTAAGATGATGGAGGCTTCATAGTATGAATTTGGAAGGGTTCCTTCCTTTTGAATTTTTAGGAATAGTTTAAGAAAAATTGGGGTTAATTCTTATTTAAAAGCTCTGTAGAATTCAGAAGCAAAGCCATGGGGACCTGGGCTGTTCCTCGTTAGGAGACTATTTATTATGGATTCAGTCTCATTCCTTGTTATGGATCCATTCAGACTCTGTATTTCTTCTTGGTTCAATCTTCATAAATTATACATGTCCAGAAATTTGCCCATCTCATTTAGATATTCTTATTTGTTGGCATTTAGTCACTCACCATTTTCTTTGATGACATTTGTATTTCTGTTATGTGTGTTGTAATAACACCTGTTTCCTTGTTGATTTCATTTTTCTGGCTCCCTTCTCTGTTCTTCTTGATTAATCTAGCTAATGATGTATCAATTTTGTTTATCTTCTCAAAGAACCAGCTTTTGGTTTTGTTTATTTTCTGTATAGTTCTTTTATTTTCTATTTCATTTATTTCTGCTTGAATTTTTATTATTGCTTTTATTCCTGGAATTTTTTTGTTTTTTTTTTGTTTTTCCATTTCCCTGAGTTGTGTTGTTTGGTCATTTATTTGCTGCCTTTCTGCTTTTTTTTTTTTTTTTTTTTGGTGAGCAATAATTGCAATGAACTTCCTTCTTATGACTGCTTTTACTGAGTCCAATAGGTTATAAACACTTGTTTGTTCATTATCATTGGTTTCTATAAACCTTTTGATTTCAGTCACAATTTCTTCTATAGTTGTAAAGTCATTTAGAAGTAGGTTACTTAGTTTCCATGTGTCTGTGAATTTTTGAGGGTTCTTTCTGTAGTTGATTTCAATGTGGTCAGAAAAGACTCTGGATATTGTTTCTATACATTTTAATTTGTAAAGGCTTGTTTTGGGTCTTATCATGTGGCCACTCTTCCAGAATGTTCCATGTGAGAGTGAGAAAAATGTGTATTTTATGGTAGCTGGGTGAAGTTGTAGATGTCTGCAAGTCCATTTTATTTAGATCTTGTATCTCTTTGTTTATTCTTGTCTAGATTATCTGTCCAGAGGAGTCAGTGGAGTATTGAGATCCCCTACAATTACTGTGTTGAAGCCTATCTCTTTCTTGTGATCTAAGTCTCTCTTTGATGTATTTAGATGCTTCAGTGTTGGGTGCATAGACATTTACAAGTGTTACGTCTTCTTGGTGAACAAGTCCTTTTAGTACTATATAATGTCCTTCTTTGTCACTTCTTACATCTTTCTTCTTAAAGTCTGTTTTGTCTGATACCAGTATTGCTACTCCAGCCTTTTTTTGGTTTCCATTTGCATGGAATATCCTTTTTCAGCCTTTTACTTCCAGTAAGATGTGTTTCTTGTCAGTGAGGTGTGTTTCTTGTCAGCAGCATATAGATAGCTTCTGTTTTTGTATCCATTCAGCCAGTCTATGTCTTTTTATGAGAGAATTTGATCCATTTATTAACATTCAACATTATTGATATTTGCAGATTTATCCCTGTCATTTTATTAGCCATTTTCTCAGTTGTTTCTTGTTCTCCTATTTCTGTTTGTCTCTCTTTAGTTATCCTGATACAATACTCCCCTCAGTACTTCTTGTAGAGCTGGTCTAGTATTGGTGAATTCTTTCTGTTTTTGTTTATCTGAGTAATTTTATTTGTTCCTCCCATTTGAAGAATAATCTTGCTGGATATAGTATTCTTGGTTGAAACTGTTTTTCTTTTCTTTTCTTTCCTTTTTCTTTTTGTAGAGGTTTTTGCTATAGGGTGCATGCACTCGCCAGAAAGAGAGAAACAGGGAGACAGAAAGTGAGAAATCAGCTCCCCAGGGGAGATGGCCATGCCACAATCCCTTCTCCTTCATTCTCCTCATGGGATCTTGGGCACGTATGTACACGCACCTGGCGTGAGTTTAAGTCAGCAGGTCTGGGACTCGAACTGCGGTCAACTACATGGAAGTTCAGCTACCTAGCCATTATGCAAACTACTGGTCCCCAAATTGGTTTTCTTTTAATATTTTGTATGCATCTTCCCATTCTTTCCTTGCCTGCATTGTTCCAATTGAGAGGTCTAATGTTAGTCTAACGAGATAATCTTTATAAGTAATCGATGTTTCTCCCTTACCATTTTTGGAATATTGCCTTTGTTGGGATCAGCAGTTAGCATAATGGCTATGTCTCTGGACTCCGATGTAGTTGACCATGGTTTGAGTCCTGGACTTGGTGGCTTAAACTCATGCTGGGCGTGTGTGCGTGCATGCCCAAGATCCCAAGAAGAGAATGGAGGAGAAGGGATTGTGGCATGGCCATCCCCCCTGTGGGGGGTGATTTCTCACTTTCTGTCTCTCTCTCTCTGTCTTTCTGGCGAGCGTACACGCCCTATAGCAAAAACCTCTATAAAAACCATACACACACACACACACACACACACACAGAATAATTGCCTTTGTCTTTAATTTTTACCAATCTGGCTATGATGTGCTGGGGGAGAATCATTTTGTGTTGATTCTATTTGGGGTCCTTTTTATTCCTTGGTTCTGAATTTCTCCATGTTTCTCAACATTTGGAAAATTTTCAGATAATGTTTCTTTTTTTAAAAAGAATTATTTTATTTAACTTTATGTATTTATTTATTTATATTTGACTAGAGAGGGACAGAGTGAGAGAGAGAGAGAGGGGGAAAGTGAGGAAGCGAGGCACCAGGTCCAGGACTTGAACCATGGCTGGACATGTGGAAGTTCAGTGCCCTTAACTACCACATCACCTGCCTGCCCCCAGATAGTATTTAATAAGAGAGGTTTTCTATGCCTTTAGCATATTCTTCATCTTCTGGAATACCCATTATATGGTTATTTGGATGCTTTATGATGTCTAGAGTTTTCCATTTGTTGACCTAATGTTTTTTCATTGCTTTTTCTTTCTTTTTGGTGATTTGGTTTATGTTGGAGACTTTGTCTTCAAGGTCAGAAGTTCTTTCTTTTTCGTGGTCCAATCTGCTGCTAATTCTTTCTAGGGAGATTTTAATTTCTTATATTCTTCATTTCCAGAAGTTCGTTTTGATTCCTTTTTAGGGTGTCTATCTCTTTACACAATTCTTCTTTCATGTCCTAAAATGATTTTCTTATTTCCTGGAACTGATTGTCTGTTTTCTCTTACAAAAACCCTGAGGTTTTTGTTTGCTTGTTTGTTTTTTTCTTTTCTGCTACAGATAATAGGAATTATTTTTCTGATACTTCTGTGTATTTCTTGGTGCTATCCTCTGTTGCTGATGGGCTACTATCCTCACCTGGGGGAGAGTCACCACCTTGTCTTCTCATGTTTCTTTGAGATCTGTGCTGGTTTCTAGTCATCTGATACAATATTTACTTTTTTCTACTTATTGGAGTAGATTCTGTAGTATTGGGAGAGGAAATTTCACCCATAGTTCCCAGGTGTGTTCCTATCAGAGAGCTCTATCTCCTAGGTCAGAGCTGTTGTGGATAACTTCAGTTGCTTGACCTCTCTACCAACATTCAGCTCTTGGTGAGGTGGTAGCAAGCTAAGGAGATATAACTTACTGAAGACGATCAAGTTGCATACTGCAAGAAGAGTGCAGGTTAGTGTACCAGCAGTCCCAAGTTGCTCCCAGGCCCCAAATGTGGACTCACCCAAGGAGGCCTGCCCAGGCTAGGCTCAAGTCTCCCAGTGGGCAGGCCAGGTGAGCTCAGGCCATGAGAGCTGTGGGTGACAAAGTGGCAAAAGTTCCAAAGTTGCTTCCAGGCCTGGAGCTTGGACTTACCCATAAAAGCCTGCCCAGATCAGGCTCGAGTCGTGCATCCTTACTGTGTTAACTTACTATTTCTACTTGCTTTTCTGGTAAATTTAAAAAAAAATTCTAGATAAAATAGATGAAGTCATTTGTGAAAAAAACACATTATTATTATTATATACATTGTTATATTTACTTTGCTAAAAGTTATTCCTGGGGAAGCAGGTGATGTGGAGGTTAAGGCAACTGAATCTCACATGGCCAATGGTGTGGTCTGAGTCCTGGGACTGGTGGCTTGAAAAATATGCTGAACACATTTGTATCTGTGCCCAAAATCCTGAAAGGAGGGAGACATGGAGGAGAAGAGTGGCCATCCACTCAAGGAACGCTTTCTCACTTTCCCTTCCTCTCTGTTTTTTCCAAGTGCATGTGCCCTATAGCAAAACTTTAGGAAAAAAAATTACTCCTTTTTTTACTGCCTGGTGAGTCACCAAGGCCTTATGAGTCACCAAGGCTGTGGATGTTTGTCGTTTTCTTCATGGCTCAGATTCTTTCCTCTTCCTACCTAGGGGAGCCTGCCATCAACACAACTTACTGGCTCTCTGCCTTCCACATTATAAGCCTGGTGCTCATTCTCCCATTGGCAGCTGTGACTGCAGACATGTGGCAGGTACTGGGCCAATCAGATGCTCCCTTTGATGTTTTAAATTTGGTTACCCTTCTGCTATCTTTACTCCTTCAATCTCCTTTCCATAGACTGATCTTTAAACTTAGGTCAAGTCACTCCCTGTTCAAAATCTTCTAATGGTTGGGAACCAGCAGTTAGCGTAATGGCTATGTCGCTGGACTCCCACGTAGTCGACCGCAGTTCGTGTCCCGGACCCGGTGGCTTAAAAAACTCACGCCGGGCGCATGTGCGTGCATGCCCAAGATCCCGAGAGGAGAATGGAGGAGAAGGGATTGCGGCGTGACCATCCCCCCTGGGGGGTGATTTCTCGCTTTCTGTCTCTATGTCTCTCTCTGTCTGTCTGGCGAGCGCACGCGTCTTACAGTGAAAATCTCTCCAAAAAAAAAAAAATCTTCTAATGGTTTTCCATCATATTTATAACATCTCCATTGTATTTGCATTTGTTGTTCCTTCTGCCTGAAATGTGCTTCTCTCTTCTATATACATTAGAGGTATTCTACTTGGAAAGCATGGAAGTTTCTAGGCCTTTGCATGGCAAGTACTGTTTCTGGGAACTGTATCTGGAGACTTTAGTACTGGCTTACCCCAAATAACTTCTTCCTTGTTTAAAAAAGAAAAATGTGCCTGTTGAAGAAGTTTCATGACTTGTTTGGCATTGGAGGAGGCAAGCCAGTGGTAAGTATTTTTAAATGGTTTTGTAAGCAAAGTTTAATTGTCTATACTCACTCAGGAACATTATTAAGATTATGGAATGAGTGGAAAGACTATTGGTAAGGAGAGACAGTGGGTTCGGTTAAATGGATCTTTTTTTTTTTAAGAGAGAATTTTTTTCCCCCACAGGGTACGTGTGTTCATTGGAGAGACAGAGAGAGACAGAGAGAGAGGAAGTGAGAAATCGCCCCCCCCGGGGGGGGATGGTCATGCCACAATCCTTTCTCCTCCATTCTCCTCTCTGAATCTTGGGCACACACATATACACACATGTGAGTTTCAAGCTGTTGGTTCCGAGACTCAAACTGTGGTCGACTACATGGGAGCCCATAATGTAACCATTATGCCACCTGCTGGTCCCTAAATGGATCTTTCTGTGATCTATCCCCTCCTTGAAAGTGTTTTTTTTAGAGAGAGATTTTTGCTCTAGGGAGTGTGTGCTCATCAGAGAGATAGGCAGAGACAGAGAGAAAGAAAGCAAGAAATCAGCCCCCTCCAAGAGGGATGGATGTGCCACGATCCCTTCTTCCCCATTTTCCTTCTGGGATTTTGGGCATGTGTACACATGCATCTGGCATGAGTTTCAAGCCTCCGGGTTCAGGACTCAAACCATAATCGACCATCTGGGAGTCTTGCACCTTTATCATCATGCCACCTGCTGGACCCTCCTTGAAAGATTTGAAAAGTGGAAGGTCATTTGTTGTATTTCTCCATTATGGTTTTTAAAAGAACCAAGCCCTATAAACTGCTTATTAAACATTTACATTTGAAATAAAGATGATTAAATATGAAAAAAAAAAGAAAAAAGAAAAAGCTCTGCTCCCTGGCTTTTCCATGGTTCCATCTCTTAACACAGGTCTTTACTGAAAAGTTTACAGAGAGGCTTTCTATGATCATCTGACTGTGCAGAACGGCCACCTCCTCCCAATTCGTCCCCCAGACCCTCATCCTACATTACTGTTGTTACAAGCTCTTGCCACCATTGGATGTTATATTGTTTACTGATTTATTTGATGGTTTGCTTTCTGCTTATCCCACTAGAATGGCTAAGGAACATGCCAGCAACACCCCCTTTTCGTCCAACAACCAGAAGTGCAAAGAGAGAGAGAAAGAGAGAGAGAGAGAGAAAGACGAAGACCCTCTATAGCATCTGGTCATGCTGAGATCCCCTCTCTCTAGTCATCCAGCCTGTCAGATCCCGGGTGCTTGCACATATGCCTGGCATGCTTCAGGGGACCAGGCTTGGGACTTGAACTGTGGTCCTCACGTAGGATCTGGTTTCTCTTGAGCAGAGAATTGCTGAGCCATGGAGCCGGCCCTGCACACTATTTCTAATGTGCTATTGGGTGGAAAGTGTGGGCAGTCCCTGACTGGCAAACCAGGGCTAGAGGAAGTGAACAGGACCTGTGGGATGTTGTGTTGCCATTTTTATTGTCCGGATTTCTACAATAGCCTGCAAGATGCTGTGCTTCAATGGTTCATTTCCTCTTCTGTTTCCTTCTGCTCTTCCATGACCTTTCTTTTTTCTTTCTTCAAAAATTGGTTTATTTTCTCCATGAGCAAGAGAAGCAGAGAAATAGAAGGAGACAATACTCCCTACAGGGTTGTGACACCCCTATCCACCTCAGCCTCAGTCAGCTAGATCACGGGCACGTGTGTGGGGCGTACCCAGGGAGGTCTCTGGACGCTGTACCCCCATCTACACCTTCTTCTGTGAGCTTTCTGAGAGCAGTGATCAAATCTTGATTTGATGGAGGCCAGCAGATGGTGTAGTGGTTATGTTGCTGGACTCCCACATGGTTGGCAGTGGTTCAGGTTCCAGACCTGGTGTCTTGAAACTCACACGGGGCATGTGTGCATGCTGACTCAAGATCCCAGGAAGAGAATGGAGAACGGCTTGTGGCATGGCCATCATCCCTGGGGGTGATTTGTCACTTTCCCTTTCACTGTCTCTGTGTGTATCTCTCTCTTTCTCCTCAGTGAGTGCATGTGCCCTAAGGCAAAAATCTCTAAAAAGAAAAAAAAAAAAGATGTGTCTGACTTTAGTATTCCACTTGGGTGCTTGAATGCACACATGTATGTGTGTGTGTGTGTGTGTGTGTGTGTGTGTGTGTATGGCCACCTCCTTTTCCCACACTCTATGCACCAGGTGTCACTCAGCAGGTGTAGTAGAAAAGCGAGGACCGTGACATTATGTTGTACATACTGGCCCTCGTGAGACTGCCGGGCCCTGCCCTGAGCCAGAGCCCACGCTGGCTATGGGTATGATGCCCTCTGTTTTGATCAGATGAGGAAATTGAGGCTCATGTTCTGTATGTGCGATTCATCGACTGGTAACTAACTAGGTCACGAGTCCTGACCTTCACCGTTGCCTCCATTTCCAGAGGTCTGCGCTCAGCCCTGAGTCATGGTTTTGCAGAGAAGGCTCTGTAGCAGGAGAAAATGCTGATGACGACTTCATTTCACGCCAGTGACTGATGGGCCTGCAGGCCTCCCCTCCTCTGTGCTGGGGGAGAGCGACCTCTGATTAGTGGCCATTACCAGCTGGCCACGCCTGCGGCCATTTGCAGCTGGTCTGCTGCTTTGTCTTATGAGACAGTAAGTGACCTGCTGGGATCCAGGAAACTAATTAGTGCCAGGGCTGGGACTGGAACTCAATATCCCCTCCTCCATGTGACTAGGCACCTCCTGACTTCAAAGGTGTTTTACTTTTTAGGACCCTGACTCCCCATGACCTTTCTAGGTCATGGCCACTCACCCCAAGTACCTCTGGAGTGCAGAGAAAGATCCCAGCAAATGTGTGCTTCGTTACCAAGGAGAGCATCTGTCTCCACCTCTTCTTCCTCGGTGACTTGGCTAGGAGCACACACAATCCTGTAGAATTCCTTAGTGCTTTTAGTTAAGGTCCAGAGAGGCCGAAACCTCTCCGCCTTTTTTTTCCCCCCCAGTCTGAACTCACACCCTGCTTTTGCCTTCTCCCTGAAGTGTGAAAATACAAGTTACGTGTCCTGGACCAAAGCTGCCACCTTGCCCCAGAGCAGTGTTTTTCAAACTCCAGGCCATAACCAATTAAAGGATTATAAAACCAATTGAGTAGAGTTGACCATTGTTAAAAGAAAAAATCAAGAGGCCAGCAGTTGGCCTAGTAGTTAAAGCCCTGGATTCCTACATGGCCTATCATTGTTTGAGTCCTAGACCTGGTGGCTTGAAAATCACACCGGGTGCATGTGCATGCCCAAAATCCTGAGAGGAGAATGGAGAAGAGGTTGCAGTGTGGTCACCCCCCACCCCCAGGGGGTGACTTCTCACTTTCTTTCTCTCTCTTGCTGTCTCTCTCTGGCAAGTCTACATGCCCTATGGCAAAAAGCTAAAAAAAAGAAATGACAAATAAAATAGAACAGAATATAGTTTAAAAGTAGTAGGAAAGTGCTGTTTTTTAGTGTTTCTCCAGTCGTGTGTGCATATGAATGTGTGTGTGTATCCTGGGTCAGGATTTCAAATGTATTTCTTCTCATGCTTTCAAGTAAAAAGTCAATGTTCTGCCCTTGCAGCTGATGGGCATGGTTTGACAGAACAAATCAGAATGATATACCCCTAGATGTCTATCCAGATCTGCAGACTCTGTGTTTTTCAAGTTCCTCAACAGATTGTCACACTTCTGCCTTGCCAGTCCCCACACCGACCGTGCCACATACAGATGCACTCCACTGTCCTTGACAGCAGCCCCGTCTTCTCCTGTGGGTGTCTCCCATGTGTAGCACAGTCTCTGGCACCCGGAGGGTACTCAATAAAAACTTGCAATTGTCAAATGGTGAAGGTCCCCAAGCGAAACACTGGAAGCTATGTGCTTTCTGTCACCATGCCCGGCATACATTCGCCACTTGGTGAACGCTGCTTGGTGTGGCCACAGTGACCTTTAGGAAACAAAAACGCATCCATGAGAAGCCAAATGACAAAAATGCACAGGTGTAGTGAATAAACACAGAACCGGGCCAGCATTCACCACCACAGAATAAAGCTCTTTCCCCCTCAGTGCACTTGAACAAACCAATCCAAACCAGGAAACCTCAGAGAAGGAGTGGCTGTCACCTCTCTAAGTAATGGAGCCTATCTCCTCTTAACCTCTGCGACCCTCGCAAACCAGTAAATTCCTTCTTTTATCTATCCTAAATCCTTTATATTACCCTCTAAGCCAATTTTCTGTTGTACTGTATTCAATGGAAATTGAAAACAGCTGGTCACCATCTGCTGTAGATTAATTCTTCATGTACTTGAAGCCTATAATTAGGTCATTCCTCAGCCTTCTCTTCTCCAGGCTAAATATCTTATTTCCTTTAGCCCTTCCCCAAAGGTTTTATTTTCCAATTATTTAATTGTCTTCGTGGTGTTACTCTCAACACCAGGCTTTCTGTTCTCCTCTCACCTCCAGTTGAGGAGGCCGATCTGTGTGAAGGGTTGGGGTGTTTGAAGTCACCACTGCTACCCTCAGGGAGTCCTTTTCTGGGGCTTACTTTCAGAGGAGGTTGTTCAGAAATGAGCAGCAGCCTTTAACTGAACAGGACTCTGCCACTTTGAAATTGGAAACAGAGGAATCAGACATTATGCTTTGCCTCTACCCTAACTCCAAATCGGCTGAGCCCTGGCCTTGATCTTGCACACCCAAGCCTGTGAGTTGACCAGTCAAAATCCTTGGCGGGTAATTCTTATTCTCTATTATGGGTGCATCGTTATAGGAGCAGTAAGTTTTTTCTTCCTTCCTTCCTTTCTTTCTTTTTTTATAAAAATTGTCAGAGGGTGCATGCCCCACTTACCAGAGGGAGAGAGGGAGAAAGCATAGTGAGTTATGGTCACACTGCATTCCTTCCTCCTCTATTTCTCCACCCTGTTGGGATTTGGGACATGCATGCACATGTACCTGGTGTATTTTTTTTCAAGCCCTCAGGGCTGGAAATTGAACTATGCAGTCAGCCATGTGGTCTCTGGCTCCCTTAACAACTAGGCCATGGGGCCAGCTCAACGATAACATTAAAAAACAACAAAACCAAAACCACAATGACAAAGGTCAGGAAACAAGATTTTAGCCAAGAGATCATCCTCCCTTTAGTCCAGGACACCTCCTGCTGGTGGCCAGTATTCCCAGAGAGGAAGAAAGCGTGTCTCAACACCATTCTCCGAGGCAGCGGCTCTCCTTCTTGAAATTATAGATGTGTGGTGCCTTTTCTAGTATCAGATTTTTAAGAAATACTTTTGGAATAATAGATTTCTGAAATGATTAAACTTATATTTTAATATTTTAATGTATGTGGCTTTCTGCTCAGGCTCTTGAAACTGTTGGAATTTTTTTGTTTGCTTGTTTGAGAGGTCTTTGCTATAGGGCGCATGTGCTCGCCAGACAGAGAGAGACAAAGAGACAGAAAGTGAGAAATCATCTCCTAGGGGGGATGGCCACGCCACAATCCCTATACCTCCATTCTCCTCTTGGAATCTTGGGGCACGCACACACATGTGCCTGGCGTGACTCTAAGCCACCAGTCTGGGACTCGAACTGCGGTCCCTGACCTGGTGGCTTAAACTCACACCGGACACGTGTGCGTGCATGCCCAAGATCCCAAGAGGAGAATGGAGAAGGGATTGCAGTGTGGTCATCCTCTGGGAGCGTGAGTGCTCACTTCCCCTTTTGTTGTCTCTCTCCAGCAAGCATACACCCGCTATGGCAAAAAACTAAAAAACAAACAAACAAACAAAAAACACAGTTAACTGGGTCCCTACTCCGATTTGGGAAACAGGGCCCAGGGGGGGTCTGCATTTTTGATCAAACACCACAGCAATGCCGTTGCAGGTAACTCACGTTGTATGTGTTGAAAAACACTACCTACCTGATATTATGGTGCCTGAATGAAGAAATCTAGACCCTTGTTTTCTAAACTCTACTGACCATCCTCCAGGAACTTGTTGAAAGGAAGCCTGGGCTCTACCTTGTGGCTACAAGGTCAGATACCATATTGTTGACATGTAGCCTGGAGAACTCTGCAGCACACGGAAGTTGAAAACCACTGGTGTGAGTCTTCATGCCAGTGGTTTCCTATTCCAGCACTTCTAGGTGCTTCCATAGATGACTGTCTCCTCTGTCTCCCTTTTGTATGGAAGAAATAGATAAACTTCAAAAATCAAAAGAAAAAGGTTGCTTCGCCTAGTTGAAAAACAACAGGCTTTGGCTGAGTCTGCTAAGATGAAAGGTGGGATGGTGGTGGCCTACGGGTCTGGCCTTCCTAAAGGAGTAATGAAGCTCTTGGCCAAGGAAACTGCAGGAGAACAATCCTGTGACCACTCGCTGCCTCACCTGGCGAGCATCTTCTAAAGAGGCAACTTTAACCTCAGGATGAAAAGCCGCGAGCTTGAAAAGCAAGTGATTATATCTGCTGTCAGAAATAACCCGAAGGGGTGACCACTTGTTGTAATGTCCTAGCAGGTAGTGTTGCTTGGCAATAGACAGGGACTTGCAGAAGACAGATGGGGGAACTCACAGACAGGGTGTCATTCCATTGAGAACTTGGTGGACACAGAGAGCGTTACTGAAATGAGCACCGCACACACAAATACTTGGCATACCAAGAAGCCTAGTCCTAGACAATGAAAACTCAGAAGACTTAGCTCCATGAATTTATTTTAAATCTATAAAGTGTGTCTTCACAGCAGG
>NW_006159926.1:222347-224208 GCF_000334495.1 Tupaia belangeri chinensis | reverse complement strand
GAATTCTCATGGAGGTCTGAGAAATCTTCAACCCACAGACCTCATTTGCAAGCTGCTCTCTGGTAAGTCATGTCTGTACCATATGTTCGTGGCATACCACGTGTGCCGGAAAGCGGGCATGGTGTTTGCGCTTAAATGCCACAGAGATGATCACACCGTCGCTAGATGTTCTAAAGCTAATTGAGTGAATTCAACATAGCAATTTCTTCCGTTGAGATTTACCGGCTAAGTAGATAGAACTAATTTTGAAGGTTCATGTACGTACGAGAGGACTTCAAAAAGTGTGCAGAAAAATGGAATTAGAGTCTGAGTATACTTGGGTGCAAACAATTTAAAACCCGTGTGTAATATTTTTTAATAGACATTTCGAAGAGCCCTCATTTTTAAATCTCAGTATTATAACATTGATAGACAGAGTTGAAAATTAAATGTTTAATACCCTCGATTCATTTTGACTCATGTGTTTATTTAGCTCATTTTTACTTTGAACCAAGGAAAAGTTACCACAGCTATATTTCATTAGCGCCTCAAATTTATGATAACCTAATCAAAAGTACTGGAGGGAATCCCCATTCTACTTCAACGTCTGAGCTTCATTAGTTCCTTAAATACATAATTATCAAATTAAAATCAATTACAAAGAAGGAAACTAATGGATTCTAACGAATGTTTATCCCATCACTTGATAAAGATCAAACAGCTTTTCTGCTGCATTGAATAGTAAACAGAGCTGACCTCATGTGGACACGGAAAGGGAATTCCGCACATTTTTCTTGTTTAAACTGGTTTCTGAACAGTAAGATAAAAAAGAAAGGAAGAAGGGGGTAGGGGAGGAGGAGGAAGGAAAAGAGGGAAGGTGGTGAAAGAAAGACTCCCTCCCTATGTGAATCAGTTTTCCCCAACCTGCTTCCTGCTGTAACCTCCTGAGAGACTGAATCCTTCCTAAGGATACATGTCTTCCCAACCTATCTTGCACTGCTTCACAGATGCCGCGTGACTTCTCCACCTCACAAGGCCCGTGCGATTTACCTTGTTCACACACCTCCTTTTTCTTCCAGTCTTGTAAAATGGAACACTTCCCATTGTAGGAAAAAAAGGCCATCTCCTTGCCCTTTGTGTTGTCAGAGCATCTAATTTTCCCTTCTTCACCTGTAGTCTTGCAGCGGCCCGGGATTTCTGTGTGTCACGTCACTTCACAGAGACACCTTGGTCTTCCCAGGATGGACTGCCTGCACCGCGTCCTCCTGTGTCCACTTTTCTGGGAAATGTAGCTGCTGAAACCAATTTCTAAGCCAGCAGAGTTGCTGGGGACATTGCTGGAGAGCTGCACCACACGCTGGGCTATCTGTTCCTGGTCACCCAAATCCCACCCATTTCTTGCACCAAAACTTACTTTGGGGAAAAGCGAGATCTACTTTGACAGTGGCTGACAGTGGGAGGAAATTATAATTCCATGGTGGAAATAGGTTAGTATAAACCTGGTCAGGGTAGGGTAATGATCTCATCAACGATCCATGAGCGCATACAGTCTTCAGTAGTCTGTGTTTATAATCACTAGATAGTCCTGCAGACAGAAACATCTCAGAGCTGAGGTCATCTATAAGAAAAAACGGAATATCTCAGATCTGGGAGGAGTCTTTTCATAACTCAGGACTCCACTAGTTGTAAATAACTGAAACTGATTTGAGCTAGTTTAAGCAAAAAGGGAGACTTTTGTTATAAAAGTAAGTGAGTATGGGACTAGCAGTTGGCGTAATGGCTATGTCGTTGGACTCCTATTTAGTCGACTGCAGTTTGAGTCCTGGACCCAGTGGCTTAAACTCACGCCGGGCGTGTGTGTGTGTGTGTGTGTGTGTGTGTG
>NW_006159926.1:206361-222324 GCF_000334495.1 Tupaia belangeri chinensis | reverse complement strand
AATGGAGGAGAAGGGATTGCGGCGTGGCCATCCCCCCCACTGTGGGGGTGATTTCTCACTGTCTCTCTCCGCCTTTCTGGTGAGCACACGCACCCTATAGCAAAAACCTCTCAAAAAAAAAAAAAGGTAAGCAAGTATCTCATGAAATCCAAGGACGGATACAACTGATGGCTTGGGCTGGAACCAGGGGCTGGAAGTCCCTTGCTGGTCTCTCTGTGCTGGTTTCTGCTGGCTTCATGTGCTTGCTCACTCCTTCCTGTGTGTAGACTTGCGTCCAAGTTGGAAAACATGGATATGGTCAAATGCTGGAGTTCGTTTTATCTATTTGTGTGGGAGCAGTGCTGAAGTGGAAAATATTTTTTTAAATAATTAACCCTCCTCCTCCCTTTAAAAAATTTATTTCTCCTATGAGAGAGACAGAGAGTAAGAGAGTGAGAGAGATAGGCACCCCAACAGGGCCATCATGCTAGCATCCAGCCCCCCAGCCTCAACCAGCCAGATCATAGACATGCGTGAGCATGTGTGCATGTAAAGGGAGACTTTGTAAAGCGAGCCCGGGATCTTCCCATATCCCTCAGTATCAGGAAGGACGGTGTCCCTGCTATGCCAGCCTGGCTGTCCAGGAAACTCTGAGTTTCCGATTTCTTTTGAGAAGGGCACTCTAGTACAGTTTGGGACAGGTGAACACTCTTGGTCCAATGGAGTATGGTTTGTGGGAGGGATCACCTTGTAGTAAAGGGGTGTCAGGAGTCCTGCTGCTCTGGCTGCGTGAATGGCAATGAGATTAGGGTACAGACAGGACATCCCCAGAGTGGGGTAGGTGGGTTCGAGCTGGATACACTGTAAGGCCCACACATAGACACTTTTCTTTTTTTCTGATGCGTTTAAAGATCTCTCACCTAAAATGATCTAATGAAATTACACAAATATCAACTCTACACAGTGTCCACCCCTTCCTTAGGCAGCGTCTCCTAATTTCTTTTTCTGCTAAAGAGTTTTTGTGGAGATAGATATTACTTAAAGTTCAGGGTTGCTTATTGAATTCCATTCCTCTTCCAGTTTGGTTTTCTTTCTATTTCTTTCTGTTGTTGTTCTTATCCTGATTTATTGGTCTTGTTTGTGTCTACATGAGATAGCTCACTACTTTGCAATCGATGGCCTACTTAAAGAGGAACTCCTAAGGCACATCTAATACGAAATGTTTGCGGGAAAATTGGAATAATCTCAATAAAAATTTCCTACTTAGAAAACAGACAAAGAGGAAGAGCCAACATGGTAAGAGAGCCAGAGTTCATACTCTTCCTACTGTTCAAAAAGGACAGGGTCCCAGGATCCAGGGGATCCCTTCATCACCTTCCTGCTGGCAGGGGAGTGAGCTCCTTGGTCAGCTGACTCCACTGCCTTGGCTCTGAGGGCAGGACTGCCCTTTTCAAGTGCCCTTCAGAGCCATCTGAGAGTGGCAGTTGGTAAATCAGCAAAGTTTCTTCTTCTTCTTTTTTTTTTTCTTAAAGAGAATTATTTATTTATCATCATCATCATCATCATTTTTTTTTTTTTTTAATTTGCTACAGGGCACATGTACTCACCAGACAGAGAAAGACAGAGAAAGAGAGAGAGGGAAAGTGAGAAAGCAAGCTGCCAGGTCTGGGACTCAAAGCACAGTTGGTCATGTGCCCCAACCACCATACCACCTGCTGTCCCCAACGCAGTAAACTTTCTGTTGGTACAAGTGCTTTGCTTAAAGAGAATTATTTATTTATCATCATCATCATCATCTTTTTTTTTTTTTTTTAATTTGCTACAGGGCACATGTACTCACCAGACAGAGAAAGACAGAGAAAGAGAGAGAGGGAAAGTGAGAAAGCAAGCTGCCAGGTCTGGGACTCAAAGCACAGTTGGTCATGTGCCCCAACCACCATACCACCTGCTGTCCCCAACGCAGTAAACTTTCTGTTGGTACAAGTGCTTTGGCCTTGGAATTGCTTTAGAAGCTGAGAAATTTTGAGTCAATTTTCATTAGGCTTTTTTTGTTTGTTTGTGTATGTGGCAATGCAACTTCCTTAAATTCTTAATGTCTGGGGATTCTTGTTTCCTAATAATTACCCAAAATATCATGCCTCTGTTCTGAGCATTGGGATAAACTCTCCCTTGCCCCTGGCTCTCAGCTGGAGATGAGTCCTCATCTCTAATCTGCGTTGGAATGTTGCCCCAGCCTCTGCAGCAAGCTCATCACCTTTGCCTGCCCTGGTGGCTAATGAGAATCTTGGTACTCAGGGCTGTCTTCAGAAGAGCCTATCCAGATCTCAGTAACGAAGAGCGAGCCAGAGCAGTGATTATTCCCTCTACTCTCTAGTGCTTGACACTTACAAAAGCAAGCTGCAGATGCCATTAGTTGAAGTAGTTGTGTATTTTAGACAACATCTACTGTTAACTGTTAAATAATGTTTAATAATACTAAAATAATGTGTTCACTTCCTTCCTCCAAAAGTTTGCTCACACTGGGGGGCTGGAAGAAGGAGATCACAGCATGATGAAGTTGAGGATGCTTCTCTTTCTCACACTGTCTTGTGTGTGCACTGATATTCCCTATCATGAATAAAATAAAAACTATACACACACACATAGCTTTTACACCTGTGTTAGAATGGTATACACCAGTGGTCCCCAACCTTTTTGACACCAGGAACGGGTTTCATAGAAGATCATTTTTCCATGGATTGGGGTGAGGTGGGGTGGATGGTTTCAAGATGATTCAAGTGTATTACACTCATTGTGCACTTAATGTTGATTATTATTACAGTAAGTGAAATAATTATACAACTTACATAGTGCAGAATTGGTGTGAGTCCTGAGCTTGTTTTCCTGCAACTAGGTGGCCTCATCTGTGGGCTCTATGAGACTAATGCCGCTGCTGGTCTAGCAGGAAGTGGAGCTCAGGAGGTAGTGCCAGCGATGGGGAGCGGCTGTAAATACAGGTGACGCTTCACTGGCTCATTCGCTGCTCATCTCCTATTGTAATGGATATCAGCTATGGACTGGTACCACAGGGTGCGGATTCACAAACAGATATGTTCATGTCTTCATAGAGCTTAACGGCTAGTGGGTCAGAGTGGGTGAGTTGATTAATCATTTATAATGATACAAAGTGCTCTGAGAGAGAAGTGTATGCTGAAGAGCAGAGCAAGGATATCAAGTCTGGACATGAGAGGGCCAAGGAAGATTTTGGTCACCTTTACATTAAGATCTGACAGTGAACAGGAGTCAACCAGGGAAAGTGAGGTTTGGTGGTGAAGGCAATGAATGAGAAGTGAAAGGAAGCTCAGTAGCAAATACCTAACAGATGTCGGCTGTGTCTCCCTCCTGTTAGGATTTGTTGGGATTTAGGCACCTGAACTATATTCCAAAGAAGTCCAAAGTCTACCTGTGGATGGATCCTGGAAGCTGGTTCTCGGGTTTGTGTCTGCTATCCCTGTGGAATTCTTCCCTGTCCTCAATTACCGTGAAGGAATTCAGTCATAAACTTAACCTTCTTCAGCATTTTGGAGTCACCAGGCTGGATCCACTGTGCATATTGCTTACCTAAACTTAGCACAAAAGCAAATTAGAGATTTTGTGTTTAAAACCCCTTTGCTTATCCCCACCCCCCAACTGGGTTTTTTCTCACTTTCCTTTACCCCTTGAATGGCTCAATTCTCCATCTTTGTCCCTCTTTCTTCTTTCACGCCTCCCCATTAACTTCTTCCTCCTTCCTCTCAGAAGCAAACCTCCACGTTTCTCTCATTTTCACGTGCTCAGGGTCTCTCCTTTTACCAGTGGTTTTTGACATCACAGCCCCTCAGTCCTACTGATGGGAAATCTAAGCACAGACTGGCCGTTGACAATTGTATCAGCTTTCTCATCCCTCCATTCATTTTCTCGATATTTACTTTTGAAAAGTTTCTTTCTTTATTCGATGGATGAGAGAGAGAACACTGCCTTCAGGGTCTTGATTCCACAATCCATCCCCAGCTTAAGCCAGCCCTGGATAATGGGCACACACGTGCCCAGCACACACAGGGGGATCTCTGGCTGTGAACCAGGAACCTTTCCACATGGATCAGCCTCACAGAACACCATTTCCCCCACTGGTATTTGCAAGCACACAGAGGGCTGTACATTAGGCACCTGTATAAAACTCTCCTTATGTAACTGTTGCTACCATTGCTATTGTTACTTCTCCTCCTCTGTCACTACTAGTGCGTATCGAGCACTTCCTGCTCAGGACACTTACATGTGTCATTTCATCTAATCCCCATGACAATGTCACCGTGTGCATATTATCTTCATCTCACAGTTAAGGAAATTGAGGCTCAAACTGTTTAAGTCGCTTAATGTAAGTCACCCAGCTAGGAAATGGTGACAATTCTAAAGCCTAACATAATCACTGAACTAGCTCACCTCCTGCTGAGCGACCAGGTTCCTAATTGACACTGTGATGCTGCTGTAACAAAGCATCTTTCCACGTTTCTTGGCTTTAGTAATAAAACGGATCAGAGTGTGTTCCTTTTACAATGATGTCTACAGTAGTCCTCCTTTATTTGGAGGGGACATGTTCCAAGATCTCAAGTAGAAGCCCGAAACTTTAGATAATACGGAATCATGACCTTACTCAGAATGGTGTGCAATTTAAAACTTGTAAATTGCTTATTTGTAGAATTTTTCATTTAATACTTTTGGACTGTGGTTGACGGTGGGTAGTCAAAACTTCAACAAGCAGTTGGGACCAGCAGTTGGCGTAATGGCTATGTTGCTGGACTCCCATGTAGTTGACTGCAGTTCGAGTCCCGGACCTGGTGGCTTAAACTCACGCCGGGCGTGTGTGCGTGTGTGCCCAAGATCCTGAGAGGAGAATGGAGGAGAAGGGATTGCGGGGTGGCCATCCACCCTAGGGGGGGCTTTTTCACTTTCTATCTCTCTGTCTCTCTCTGTCTCTCTCGGTCTCTCTGGCAAGTGCATGCACCCTATAGTGAAAAACCTCTAAAAAGAAAAAAAAAAAAAAAGACTTCAACAAGCAAAACTGTGGCTAAGGGGAGCGCCTGGAACATTATTCACACTGCAACACAGCCTGGAGCTGAAAATGTGTATACTGGTAGGCTGAAGAAAGAGAAAGCATCTTCAAATGTGAAATGGAAGTCAGTAAGAAATGTATCAGTATTCGGGGCTTCAGCTGTCTTTCCAGGAACCTGCCCAGAGGGAAAGGCACAATGGTGGTGATTGAACTACGTTCTATTTAACTTCCTAGAGGGCTTCACAGTTGTACTTACGGAAATGACTTCATCTCGAAATATTTGCATCAGGAAAAGCTTGTGATTAATTGCACGTTGCTTGAGTGTTCATCTGTGAGCAGGAAGAGTAAGCTGCTAGCACTTACTCCTTGCTTGTCAGGGAAACAATCATAATTGGGACAAATATCTAATATATTTTGGGATCAAGTGTACCGTCTTATATGGTCCTTCTCGCAGTTCCCACCTCCAAATGGATAACTCAAAATCGCTCTCATTAAATTTTTCCAAAATGTTGTCTGTGAACTGTGATTTAAAATGCTTCTGGCTGGTCCCCTGTGACCTGGCAGTTTAGGGAGCCAAATACCACATGACAGATTGTGCTTTGAATCCTAGCCCTGGTGGCTTAAAAACATGCCAGAGGGACCAGCAGTTAGCGTAATGGCTATGTCGCTGGACTCCCACGTAGTCGACTGCAGTTTGAGTCCTGGACTCGGTGGCTTAAACTCACGCTGAGTGCGTGTGTATGTGTGCCCAAGATCCAGAGAGAAGAATGGAGAAGAAGAGATAGTGGCGTGGCCATCTCCCCTGGGGGGTGATTTCTCACTTTCTGTCTCTCTGTCTCTCTCTTGTCTTTCTGGCGAGCGCACGCGCCCTATAGCAAAAACCTCTCCAAAAAAACAAACAAACAAACAAACATGCTAGACACGTGCAAGCCCCAAATCCTGACATGGTGGAGAAATGGAGAAGGGGTCACAGCATGACCACATCCGTGGATTTGTGCTTTCTCTTTCTCCACTCTCTCTGTCTCTTTGTCTCTCTCTGGTGAGTGCACATGTACCCTGGCAAGTAAGCAAACAAACACTCCACCACCCCATTTGCAGACTCCCATAGCACCCTGGTTTTTAAGCTTCTAAAAATATGGAATAGAAGTGCAAGATTCCCAGGGGGTTGATTTCCATGCAAAATTTATGATCAGAAAACGAGCATTTGCATTTTGGCCCCAATATTTACCAGCTCTGTGACTTACTAGCATCAAGTTCTTTTCCTATCCCACGGGGTTGAGAAAATATAGAGGTCTGGGGGAGAAAGAAACATTTCCTGAGTGCCTCATATCAGAAGAAACACGCGTGTGGAGTCCTTCACAGCCACCACGCCATTTAATCCTCAGGGTAAATACTATTACCCTGTACTTACAGACTAAGAGGCAGAGGCACAGCGGAGTCAAGACACAACTGTGAGCCCATTAACCGTCAGGATCAGGGGCGAGGAGCGCCCAGGAGATTTCCTACCGGAGAAGGAAGATCATGGCGCTGAGCTTCCTTTGAAAACTTGCTTCTCAGTTCTTCTTTGACCAGTTTCTCTTCAAAGATTTCCCTGTGGTCTCTGACTTTGTCCTTTCCTCTTGGTTTGCAGATAAGGGCAGGCCCCTTTCTCTAATCTTCTTTAGGTTCTTGATACTCTGTCTTTTGTGTCTATGTCTCTGTCCAGATGTGTTGGGGGGGTGTGTGCTTTCATCATTCCCCGAGTCTCTGTTCTCAGGCAGACTTCCTGTCTGGGCCTCCTTACTTTTTCCTGAGATACTGGCTCAGGATCACTGTCTCCTTAAAGCATTATCTAAAAAAGCATACCTATAACCATAGAAGTGCTCTCTCTTTCTGTCCTGTAGCAGAAAATTATGACTCTTCTGCTGATTTCTTTTTTTTTTTTGGAGAGATTTTTTTGCCATAGGGCGCATGCGCTCGCCAGACAGAGAGAGACAGAGAGACAGGAAGCGAGAAATCACCCCCCAGAGGGGATGGTCACGCCGCAATCCCTTCTCCTCCATTCTCCTCTCCAGATCTTGGGCACGCACGCACACGCACCCGGCGTGAGTTTTAAGCCACCGGGTCAGGGACGCAAACCGTGGTCGACTACGTGGGAGTCCAGCGACATAGCCATTACGCTAACTGCTGGTTCCCTCTTCTGCTGATTTCTAAATGTCCAATACTTTCCCAGACTGCTGCTTCTGGCATTGATCCTTGGAAAATTGGGTTAATTGCTCACTTTTTGGCCCTCTTCTCCGCCCACCTCCTTCCTCCCCTGCCTTGTCTCCTCACATCCGTTCTTTCCTTTCACCCGCACCCTCTACCTTCCCTGCCCTGCTCACTTCTGGAGAGGTTTTTTATACCATGTGACACGATTATCCTTTTTTATCATTCCCATGTCTGCTTTCACAGTGTTACCACACGTAGTAGCAACATTAACTGTACATGTTCTTCTGTAGATTGCTTTTTTAAAAAGGTCAATATTATTTTCAGATGTGTCCATTTGATAGATTTAGTCCTAGAATTTTAAAAATAATTGTTTAATTTTATTATTATTTTAAAACTTTTGCTATAGAGTGTGTGTGCTCCCCAGAGAAAGACAGAGAGAGGGAAAGTGAGAAAGCAAGCTGCCAGTTCTGGGACTCAAATCACAGTCGGCCATGTGGGTGTCCAGCACCTTATCCACCATGCCACAGTCCTAGAATTGTTTACATTTTCACTGCACTATAACACTTGCTCATTCTCTTGTTCATGGAGTTTTAGATTGCTTGGAGGTTTTCTTTCCAATAAACATTCTTGTACATGCTTCATTCTCCAGATGCCTCACTGTTGCATTGTATGATTATCTTTAGCTGGGAAAGGTTGGATCATGGCCCATGGCACCTTCAGCTTGACAGATACAGCCTAATTACTTCCAAACTTGATGTACCGCTTCACTCTTCTCCCAGCAACCTGTGAGAATTCTCATCGTTCCAGATTATCACTAAAGTCTATGTCTTCAGACTTTCTAGTTTTTATCAATGTGATGAGTATGAAATATTGTCTAATTGTTTTGATTTGAAATGTTCTAGTTACTAGTGAGACTGTATTTCTTTTACTATTCTTTCTAAAAGTTTATGGGACCAGCAGTTAGCGTAATGGCTATGTTGCTGGACTCCCATGTAGTTGACTGAGGTTCAAGTCCTGGACCAGGTGGCTTAAAACTCATGCCAGGCGTGTGTGCGTGTGTGCCTAAGATCCCAAGAGGAGAATGGAGGAGAAGAGATTGTGGCGTGGCCATCCCCCTGGGGGGGTGATTTCTTGCTTTCTGTCTCTCTGGTGAGTACACACGCCCTATAGGAAAAATCTCTCTCAAAAGAAAAAAAAGTTTATGTATTTATTTATTGAGAGAGAGAGAAAGAGAGAGAGAGAGAGAGAACATCCACAACAGGGTCTTGACCATCCACTTCCAGCTTCAGCTAGTCCTGGATCTTGGGCAAGTGAACATTCTGTGTGTTCAGAGACATCTCCAGAAGCGACCTGGACACATTCCCTTGGTGGGGGAGGGTCAACCTTGCAGAACCTTACTGCTACACTGCCACTCAGCCTTCTCTTTTAATATCTTTGTTAGCTCTTGGTACTTCCTTTTGTTTAACTTGCCTTTCCTTTTCCCCAAAATCAGGACTTATTTATCGTTTCCTAATTGATTGATAGATTATGTTCTTTATATTCTAGATGCTAGTTCTTTGTAAATTTGTGTCTTTTATTTTACTGATGTGGTCTTTGGGTAGGACACTTAAAAATTTTTTTTAATCATATATATCCGTTTTTGGGTAAGTTTGTTTTTTATTTCTTAAGAAATTTATCTCTATTTTGATATCATGAAGCTATTAGCCTCTATTTTTATGTAAAACTTTCAGTTTTGCACCTTATCTTGAGTGTATTGTTATGAAAGATGTGAAGCAGAGCATTGTGCATCTCCCGTATGGATAACATTGTTTTCATCAACACCATTAGCTTGTCCGTGTTATTCTTATTGATAATATTGCCTTATTGGTAATGCTCCTCTGCTATGTTATTATGTATGCTATAAGAACCATACAATATACTGGATATACATGCACACACACACATACACAGTTTTTTTTTTTTTTTAGTAGTATAAGACAAATTGACCAATGAAACAGATTTTCCAGAAACAAATATGTGTGTGTGTGTATATATATATTTTTTTAATCCATTGGTCAATTTGCTTTATGCCACTACAGGAAAATATAGAAGGGTGGTTAAAATCATGCACAGAACCTAGAGCTCTTTTAGGTTCCTTGTCTTCTTTTCTTTCTTTCTTTCTTTCTTAATTGACAGAGGGAGCGTGTGCTCACCAGAGAGAGATGGAAAGAGAGGGCGAGGGAGAAGGCACCTCCTTGTGGGGCGTGGTCACCCTGCACTCTCTTCTCCATTTCTTTATTGCATGTGCCTGGCTTGTTTTTCAACCTCAGGGGCTAGGACTTAAACACTGGTTGGCCGCGTGGAATCTGGCTTTCCTTAGCCACTAGGCAGAGGTCAGCTAGTCTACTGTGTCACTGTGTTCTTAATATGGTTCCTGGTGCAGGCGTGGTAAATACTAATAGCTATTCAAAATTTTAATGGATTATTACAGCTTTCAAATAAGTCTTGATATTGGGATAGTAATTCCTCCTTATTTTTCTTTTTTGTTCCTTTACTCTTTAATGTGAATTATATATTCAGCCTATTGTGATAGTAATTCCTCCTTATTTTTCTTTTTTGTTCCTTTACTCTTTAATGTGAATTATATATTCAGCCACCAAATCTTACCCTTCACTAACATCTTAAGGTTTTCTTTTTTTAGAATTGAACTGAACTTATATGTCGAGAGAGACAATTAACATCTTTCTTTTCTTTTGTTTGTTTGTTTCTGTCATAGTATGTGTGTGCTTGCTAGAGAGAGACATAGAAAAAGAGGGAAAGTGGGAAATCACCCCCCGGGGGGATGGCCACTCCATAGTCCTCTCTCCTTCCTTCTCTTTTAGAAGTTTTAGGCATGCATGCACATGTGACTGGCATGATTTCAAGCTGCCAGGTTTGGGACTTGAACCTTGGTTGACATTGTGAGAGTCCAGCATCCTAACCACCATGCCACCTCCTGACAATTAACATCTTTACTTTCAGTTTTTTCAGTCATGAACAGAGGATATCTTTCTTTTTGTTTTATTTTGGATGTTAAAATAACATGTCATGAACTTTTTTTTTTTTTAATTTTTTTTAAAAAGGTGCATGTGCTCACCAGAAAGACAGAGAGAGACAAAGAGACAGAAAGCGAGAAATCACCCCCCTGGGGGGATGGCCATGCCACAATCCCTTCTCCTCCATTCTCCTCTTGGGATCTTGGGCATGTGTGCACACATGCCTGGCATGAGTTTAAGCCACTGGGTCCAGGACTCAAACTCCAGGCAACTACATGGGAGTCCAGCGACAGAGCCATTACACCAACTGCTGGTCCCTCATACAATCTTCTTAATAAAGGTCTTTTGCATCTTTTTAGATTCATTCTGGAGTGGGGCCAGCTCTATAGTGCAACAGTTAAAAAATATGCAGAGGAAGCTGAATCCCTTATGGCTGACCAGGATTCAAGGCCCCAGTGGACTACATGCATCCATGCCCAGGATCCTGACATGGATGGAAAATTGGAGGAAAAGGATTATAGCATGACCAGACCACATTATGGGGTGGGCGCCCCCTGCCTCATGCACACATATCCTCTGGCTTAGAAAACAAAAAAAGATTCACTCAGGAATAATTTGTGTGTGTGGTTTTTTTTTGGTCATTATACAAAACCAAAATCATACCTAGATATGTGCACTTTTAAATTAAGTTTTTAGTTGTTTGTTGCAGATGAGAAACACACAATTACTTTTTGTATGCTGACCTTACGATTTAAAGATTTGCTGAACGTTCTTATTCTTTTTGGAAATGTACTGTGTCTGTAGTTATTTCTGGATTTTCTGGATGACCAGTTATAGTATTTGCAGACAGCGATGACTTTGTTATGGTATTACTGTGTAGGCTAGTGTATCCATTACAGTGTCAAACAGATGAAGTGGTATCGGGCCTGCTTGTTTGCTGATGTCAATAAGAATGCTTCTAACTTTTCATGATTAATTGTAATTGTTTTGCTATCAAGTTATTAAAATATCTTTTTAATAAATATCTGTTGGGGAAACCAGCAGTTGGCGTAATGGCTATGTCGCTGGACTCCCACGTAGCCGACTGTGGTTCGCGTCCCGGACCCAGTGGCTTAAAACTCAAGCCGGGTGCGTGTGCGTGTGTGCCCAAGATCCCGAGAGGAGAATGGAGGAGAAGGGATTGTGGCGTGGCCATCCCCCCTGGGGGGTGATTTCTCGCTTTCTGTCTCTCTGTCTCTCTCTGTCTGTCTGGCGAGCGCACACGCCCTATAGCAAAAACCTCTCAAAAAAAAATCTGTTGAAATGATTATATATATATCACTCCTTTGTTCTGCTAGTATTATAAATTTCATTATAGACTCTTAAATAAGAGGTGGATTTTAAAAAAAGATATTTACAGTTATCAATTTTTACTATAATTGTATTGAGAAGATAGTTTGTATGATACTGATTGTTATATATGTCAAGACTGTATTTCCTATTATATGATCAATTTTCAGAAATGATTTCTATGTTCTTGAGGAGAATATATATTTACTAATTCTGAGGGAGACAAGCTATTCATGATCTTATTCAGATCTTCTATTTCTTTACTAATATTTTATCTGCTTGAGCTACCAATTAATGGCAGAAATGAGTTAGCACTTCGCTCCATGACATTCACCTGTTTAATTACTCCTTGTAATGCTATTAATTTTGCTTTACATATTCTGAGTTTTGTTAGCAGGTGCGTACAAGTTTAGAATTTGGATTTTAATATTTTATCATTGTATAAGGGAACTTCAAAATTAATGTAAAATTGAATTAAAGTATAAGCTTATTTTCATGCAAACAATTTGAAATCTATGTATAGTTTTTTGGTTTAATAGCAAACACTGAACTTTTTGAAGATCTATTATATACACAGAATAAACATCAGTTGGCTAATTGAAAATATAGGGACAGGAATGGAAATACAGTTTATTTGCAGAATGAAAAGATTTGGGGGGAAAACAAGACACTAAAAATATTGGGATTTAAACAAACATATTTTAAATATATTCAAATACGCTATCCGCTGGCCTCAACAGGCTATTAAAAGTACTACACTTTTTAAAATCTAATAAGAATAGAAGCTTATTCCAGGACCAGCAGATAGTTTAAGGATTACATCTCTGGACTGCCACATAGCCAATTGCAGTTTGAGTCCTGGACCCGGAGGCTTGAAACTCATGCTGGGCACGTGTGTGTGTGTGTGTGTGTGTGTGTGTGTGTGTGAGAGAGAGAGAGGAGAGGGGAGGAGGAGGGAGTGTGGCATGGCCATCCCCCCTGGGCAGGTGATCTCTTGCTTTCTATCTCTCTTTCTCCAGCGGGTGCATGTGCCCTGTAGCAAAAAAACCTCTTTAAAAAACAAAACAAAAAATAGAAGCTCATTCAATATAGAGGCATACTTAATGATCTTTAGGACTATTTATATAAATGTAATATGAAACAAATATTCCACATGGGTTAACAGTGGCAAAAAATGATAAAATGATGGTTTGGTATTTGTGATTTGGGATGGGAGGGTAATGTGCAGAGCTGAGGACATCTGGGCTGTTAGAATTTTGTGATTTCTTCTGTTTCAACTGACTGTAAGCTCCCTGAAGGCAGGGCTGCATGGTCCTTGTCACACAGCAAGAGCATTATAAATGCCCATTGTACTGAAAGGCTCTTAAGGACACTGCGAGATATTCTTAATAGAAATAAGATGCGTTTTGGTAACATAGTATAAGCATTAAGGAGAGAGTGTTTATTTTCATTAATTATGAAGGCTATGGTAATAATTGAGAAATAACCTAATAGCCAACATTAATAAACCTTTGTTAGCTTTTATTTTGTGCCAGTTTTTTTTCTTTCTTTCCCTTTCTTTCTTCTTTCTTTCTTTCTTTCTTTCTTTCTTCCGTTCTTTCTTTCTTTCGTTCTTTCTTTCTTTCTTTCCTTCTTTCTTTCTTTCTTTCTTTCTTTCTTTCTTTCTTTCTTTCTTTCTTTCTTTCTTTCTTTTCTTTCTTTCTTTCTTTCTTTCTTTCTTTCTTTCTTTCTTTCTTTCTCTCTCTCTCTCTTTTTCTTTCTTTCTCTCTCTCTCACTCTCTCTTTCTTTCCTTTCTCTCTTTTTCTTTCCTTTTTTAAAATTTTTAAAAATTTTTTGTAAGACAAGCTCTTGCAATCTTCCCGCTTCATTCTCCTGAGTAGCTGGGACTACATTTGTGCACCAGCTGGCTTTTAGGGTGGGCCAGGAAGCAAGCCCAAGCCTCTCATGTGGTCTTAACCTTCCAAGTAACACTACATGCTCCTGTGGCTAGGTCTGTGCCAAACAGTTTTCGAAGCATTTTTTATGTATACTAACTTATTTAATCTGTGTACTAACATTACTGAGTAAGGATCATTGCTCTCTCCATTTTCTATACTGGAAAACTGAAGTCCTTAGAGATTAGGTTACATGCTCAGGGTCTTGTAGTTCCATGAGAGCTGGGATTCAAATATATGAAAGAACTTTACTGTTGCCTGTTTTTTCCCCAGACTTTGTTCAGGTACTCACATATTTTCTTTCTTTCTTTTTCTTTCTTTCTTTCTTTCTTTCTTTCTTTCTTTCTTTCTTTCTTTCTTTCTTTCTTTTTTATTTACTTTTTTTTAGAGAGGTTTTTGCTATAGGGTGCATGTGTTTGCCAGAAAGTGAGTTTAAGCTACCAGGTCCAGGACTCGAACCATGGTCAACTACATGGGAGTTCAGTGACATAGCCATTATGCCAACTGCTGGTCCCAGTACTCACATATTTTCATGATGGTAGCTGCTAAACACCTAATCACATACTCAGATTTTTTAGGATATTCTAAACATTTTCCAAATGTTACATAGTTCTAAACATTACAATTTTAATCGACCACATCACATTTTACTGAGTCACGTACTATAATCAGCCAGGATATTTAGGTAGTTTTCAATTTTCTCCATTATGCTTATTACTAAAAGGATTATGTTAATACACATGGACTTTCATTTAAAAAAATTTTTTCGGAGAGGTTTTTGCTATAGGGTGTGTGTGCTTGCCAGAAAGATAGAGAGAGAAAGAGAGACAGAAAGCGAGAAATCACACCCCCTCAGGGGGAATGGTCATGCCGCAATCCCTTCTCTTCCATTCTCCTCTCGGGATCTTGGGCATGCACACACATGTGCCTGGTGTGAGACTAAGCCACCAGGCCTGGGACTTGAATCGCAGTCAACTACGTGGGAGTCCAGTGACATAGCCATTATGCCAACCGCTGGTCCCGACTTTCCTTTTTTTTTAATTGCCAGAGAGAGAAAGAGGGAGAGGGAGAAAGCAGCCTTCTCTAGTCATCAATCTGGTTGGGATTTTGAGCATGCACATATGTGTCTAGCATGGTTTTCAAGCCTCAAGGGCTGGAATTTGAACCCTCATTGGCCATGTGAGATCCAACTACCCTAACTACTAGGTTACAGAGCCAGCTCACATAGCTTTTCCTCTCTCAACATTTTTCCTTTGGATAAATATCTCAGCATCAAAGCAGTTGTAAAAGAATGCAAAGGATTCTATTATTCTTGCTGTATAATGAAGTCAGGAAGAGTTGTGCAGACAGGAGCTGCTCACAGCAGCATGTGGGTCTCTAACTACTTTCCAGTGCATTAGCAAAAGGTGTTAATGTCCTAATTTCTGCCCAGCATTTTTACTTAGTTTTTAATAGGCATATAATAGAATTTCTTTATTTTCATTTTTACTTATTTATTAGGAAACTTGAATATTTTAAAAGATGTTTATTTATTCTTCAGAGAAAGAGACAGAAAGACAGGCGTCTCCAACAGAACAGGCCTTCATGCCACGGTCCACTCCTAGCCTCAGCTCAGATGATGAGCATGTGGTGTGGGCCTGGCTGTCCCGGCCCGTGGGACAATCGAACAGGCTACCTGAGTGAGAGAGCGGAGGTCTGGAACCGGCGCAGCATCACAACACGGGAGCGACACAGTGTCACAGCTCTGAATGGTATACAGTTGCTCGTTTATTGAGGGCCAGAGAACATTCTTATATACACAGCAGGGTGGTAATTAGTTGCCCAATATGTAAATGAAGGATATGTTTTGGACCAGTAATTGATTGTTTTGTCAGGGGACGTTAACCAGGAGGCGGAGCTTAGGGGAGGATTGCTGTGGAGGACCTGATTGAGAAGCTGCTTGCGGATGTTAGCTAGGTTGGGGAGCCTAGGGGTGGATTGTTTACTCCCAGAACAGGGAAGTCTTGAGGTCATCGTGTGAAAGTCATTTCAGCCATTTTGGTGCATGTGGCTCTCCACACCTGGCGTGCTCAAGGAGCTCCTGCCACGTGGGCTCAGGCTCTTTCCCATGCGGCCTAGCTGCACTAGCTGTGCTCCACAGCTGCTCCGAGAATGGATGCTCTGAAAGCCTATTTATTGTATTCATGTTAGAGGCTGCGTGAACGTGTCTATGAGAGAGCGAGGGAGAGCAGTGCCCTTGCCAGGGCCTCGTAACTCTAAGCCCCCCCTCGCCCCCCCAGTCCTCCAGGTCCTTGGGGTCTTGAGCACACATGGACACACCCATGTTTTCAAGACAGCTGGGGGATCCGAACCAAAGTTGTCACATGGCTTCTGGCACTACAGTTCAATGTGGTACTGACTGCACCACCAAGCTGGGCCTGGCTACTCCATAAAATCTTTCTCTTCTCT
>NW_006159926.1:180183-206350 GCF_000334495.1 Tupaia belangeri chinensis | reverse complement strand
TTTATAAATATATTACTTATATAATAATATATAATTTATTATTTGTCTTTTAAATTCTTATTTTGATGGTTGCCATCACAGTAATCTGACTTTTATATGACTACATTTGTTTGCATCTTTAGTTAGACATCTATCTCTTCTTCTTTCTTCTTTCTCTTTCTTTTCTTCCTTTCTCTTCTTTCTCTTTTTTCTCTCTTTCTTTCTTTTTTCCTTCCTTTATTCTTTCTTCTCTTTCTTTCTCTTTTTCCTTTCAACTTGCTACAGGGCCCATGTACTTGCTAGAGATGAGAGAGAGAGAGAGTTAAGTGCGAAAGCACCACCCTGAGGGGATGGCCATGCTGCAGTCTCTTTTCCATTCTCCTCTTGGGATTTTGGACCGCACACACGTGCACCTGGCACGTTTTCCAAGCTGCTGGGTTGGGGACTTGAACCTCACAGTTGGCCTCGTGGGATCTAGTTACCTTAACCACCACATCAGTAGCTGGCCCCAAATGTTTCCTCTTTCTTTACTCTGAAAATCCATCATATATTGTGGGTTATTTGCTTATGGCTAAAGCACTATTTGATTCCTGGCACGCACCATTTTAAATTGCTAAGAAAGTGTGAAAGTCCCATAAGTGTCTAAGTGAGGCTTTGAAGTTCAGGTAGTTGGAGCTATGTAGAAAACGGCATTGATTGTCCTGTGATTTGCGGTAGCTAAGCTAAATGATAGCAGTTCATTATTTAATGTCTAGTGTTACCAGATTCATCTATAGTTTAAAGATCCTGAATCCTGGGGCATGGTGGCACCCGCCCTGTGGCAAAATATCCTGAATCCTTTCCTGCAGCATAGATCTGGCCCAAGATAATAATCCTTCCACTTTAAAGGCTTCAAGCTGTTTTACAATGTGGGCCAAATACAGTGAACTGGCACAGGCACACCCAATACTGCTGTTTGCTTAAACGTAAAAAATGACATGTGACAATGTTAGAATATTATCAAGGAAGGTTGGTTGTGCCAATGCTCAGTTGTCTCCAAAGTTGGGTTTTACTTTTTTTTTTTTTGAAGAGGTTTTCGCTATAGGGTGCATGTGCTCGCCAGACAGACAGAGAGAGAGACAGAGAGACAGAAAGTGATAAATCACTCCCCAGGGGGGATGACCACGCCGCAATCCCTTCTCCTCCATTCTCCTCTCGGGATCTTGGGCACGCACGCACATGCGCCCAGTGTGAGTTTTAAGCCACTGGGTCCGGGACGCGAACCGCGGTCGACTACGGGGGAGTGCAGCGACATAGTCATTATGCTAACTGCTGGTCCCAGTTCAGTTTTACTTTCTATCGATTCTTCACTATTCCAGGTCAAGTTCTCAGCAATGAAACTTCAGACATGTTTTTTTTTTGGAGAGGTTTTTGCTATAGGGTGCGTGCGCTCGCCAGAGAGACAGAGAGAGACAGAAAGCAAGAAATTACCCCCCCGGGGGGGGGGACGGTCACGCCGCAATCCCACCTTCTCCATTCTCCTCTTGGGATCTTGGGCATGCACGCACATGTGCCCTGCGTGAGTTTAAGCCACTGGGTCTGGGACTCGAACCGCGGTCGACTACATGGGAGTCCACGACATAGCCATTATGCTAACTGATGGTCCCTCAGTATTATTTTTCAGTGAGAACCCTGATGAGCATCGTTTTGAGTGAGGTTCCCTCCCACCCCACCAAGAGATTTTTGCAATAGGGCATATGTGATTGCCAGAGAGACAGAAAGCAAGAAATCACTCCCTGGGTGAATGGCCACTATGCGATTCCTTCTCCTTCATTCTCCTCTTGGGATTTTGGGGATGAATGCTTACGTACTTGGTGTGTTCAAGCCGCTGGATCCGGGACTCTAATCATAGTAGACTAGCAGGGAGTCCAGCACTTTACCTACCGGATCCGGGACTCTAATCATAGTAGACTAGCAGGGAGTCCAGCACTTTACCTACCGCACCACCCTGCTGGCCCCATGTAGTATTTTTCAATGGCAGTTATATGGATGGGCCCTGCCGCCCTTTCCCCAGATATCTTACTGTTCTATACTCATCTGTTTTCAGACCAGGGTGGACGTGGGTAACTGAGGCCACGTGAAGTGAAACAGTGGATACAGGGGATCCATTACCGTATGAGATTACCGCACGAGTTCTCCCCAGAGTCAGTGTAACCACCACCCATGTGGAACGTCCCGGAATGCCTGTGTCTAGTCTCTGTTCCCAGAAGTTCCGGCTCAGTAGGTTTGGGTAGGGGTCCCGGAATCTGCCTGGCACGGTTGGTCTTAGTGATGCTAGGCCACGCTGGGACACCCCACTTGTTCTCGCCAGCCTTCCTGTTGCACCCGTGACGCCCTGTGTGGCCTCCGCGAGCCTCTCATTGCTCAGCCTTAGTGAGGGCTTGGGCCAGGCGGTCTCCGAGGTCATCCACAGGCCTTTGCCGAGTCCCCTAAGTGCACGTGCCACGGGGATGCACCACACAGGATGCTTCTAAGAAGGCTGCTCTGTGCCCCTGAGCCCCCCAGGGCAGAGGCCGAGGCAGGGGAGGGGGTCCAGGTTACTCACCGACTCCCCAGGCTGGGAGGCCTGACAGGGGCCCTTTGGATGGAGGGTAAAGGCAAGCCCTGTTTCAGGGTTTGCAATAGTTGGCAAAGTGGCGTTTTAGAAAGGAAGTGCATTGTGGGGCGGGGGTTTTAATTCAGGGAAATATTTGAAGAACTCAGTGTTTGCTCTGAGAGGTCATTGAATAGGTTTTGTTCCCACACCCTCTGGAAAAATGATGCTTCATTAAAATGGCAACATGAGGTGTAGTGAAAATGGTGAAATTGGGAACGCTGAAAAGACACATTCACGAGATCCCACTTAAAATGTAAAAGGAGTGTAAAGAAAACAAACGGACATTTTCTGGAGGCAGCTGAGCGGTGCAAAACACAGGCATCTTTGTCTCCTCCTCGAAACTTCCACAATGCATTCTCCTTCTTCCTCTGGACTAATCGTACTTCTGAGAGGTGTTGAGTTTCCGCCAAACTTGCTCCCTCATCAAAGGCTGCGATTTGTGAAGGGCGGACTGGCACCTGACCCTGGCCTTACTCCTGACCAGCCTACGCAGGTCACTCTGCAGAGTGGTGGCTCCCAGGCAGAATTTCCAGGCGGGCTGAAGGCGCGGGGGGTGCAGGGGGTGCAGGGATAAATGGGAGGGAAGGCGTGCGTGGGAACCACCCCATCCCGTCCAGGCTCAGGGCCCCGATGCGTCCTCAGCTCCACCCCTGGTCCCACCCCGGGGGGTGGACAGGCCACGTCAGGCCAGTTACCCGGTAAACTAAGGGGGGCGTTTCTGTTTCTGTAGTCACGCCGCGGTTTTTGTGTTTGCGGAGGTCTCCGTGTTTACCTGCGTGTTTAACGACAGGTGCCAGGAAGAGGTTCTGCTCATCCCCACTGCTTTCCGCTGACATGGCCGACTCCTCAGGTTCCCATCTCCACCCGGGATGAGCGGATGGTGCAGACCCACTAGCTAGGAGTAAAGCAGAGCCCGAACACTTGGAGACAGGGCCTCACTAAGTCAGCAGGGCCCTGTCCCACTTCCTGTCTCCGCAGAGCAGGGGTCTAGAGATGCCCCTGGTCCGGGCTGCCTGGTTCCTGCCCCTGCCCCCGACATCAGAGAGCGCGAGACCTGGGAAACCAAGTTACGCTCGACCTAAATTTGGGGGGACTCTGATGCCCGCGTGTCCTATCAATATTTGATGCCTGTTAACCTGTTAGTGGGAACACCCCTCAACACCAGTATCTAGGGGTCCCTCCTCCGTCCAGCGTTAGCCAGAAGGAAGATGGGGGTCATCCAGGTTTTCTGCCAGGGCGCTTTGGCCGGGGACCCCTGGGTGCTTCCAGATTCCTGCAGCACAGCAAGGTTTTCCTGGGGGAAGGGAAGACCCTTGAGAGAAAACCCACCGCAAAAGCCTGGAGCAGCAACAGGTCTATGCTGCCCCCTGGTGGTCACGCGTTTCACTACACTCGCCCGCACTAAGGTTAACGTTAACTCTTGGGGGCCCATTACCTTCCATTGCAGAGTATGGAGGTCCGGAGCTGTGGAGCATCGCTAAAGACAGGTTAAGGGGATAGCAGCAGAGATCCGAATCCTCCCATGGAGTTGAAGTCCCAGCTAGCTGGGAGGCGGGGTGGGAGGATCACCACACTGCAAGACCTTGTCCAAAGTACCCATCTCTGCCTCTCACGTCCCACCCCCATCTTGTAAAGGGACAAAAGTCAGTGGATTTAAATCGGTCTTGACAATGAAGAATTAGAATGGTATCTATCGGGACGAGTAGAAGACATAATGATTACGTCGCTGGGTTCCCACATGGCCAACTGCAGTTCTCATCAGAGACCGGACAGCTTGAAACTCATGCTTGGGTGCATGTGCCTGCGTGCCTGAAATCCCAAGAGGGGACGGGGTTGTGGTGTGGCCATTCCCCCGAAGGTGGTTTCTCACTTTCTGTCTTTCTGTCTCTCTGATGAGCACACATGTCCTATAGCACAACTCTAATATATATGTATTTACTTAATGTTATATATAATTTATTATCTATCTATCTATACTTACTTAATTTTTAACTTTCACTTATGCCTTAGAGTTCTATCTCATTTTCTCCCCTTGCATAGTTTGGGGGTAAGAGTGATATATAAATGGGAAAGCCAGAGAGGGAGGAGAGACAGAGGCACAAAATTAAAACTGATTTATTTGAGAGAGATGGACAGACAGATACACTCAACAGGGTCTTATACTGCCATCTGCTCCTCCTCACCCTCCGGGCCTTCCCCACTAGCCAGGGTCAAGGGCACATGCAGTGCTTAGGGTCAGACCCAGGAACCAAACCCGCCGTCTTTCACATGAATTCAGCTTCTCTTGAGCAGCAAGGTACTGCTACGTCTAGCGGGGCTGAGAAAGGTGGAGGTGACAGGGTCTGGCTGTGACTCGATCCTGCCCAGCCTCCCAGTTAGCTAGGATCCAAGATGCCTACGTGTCAGCCTCCCTGGTGGTGGGTGGTGCTATCTGTCGGCCACCATGGCTGGGGCAAGAATGCTACAATTTTAATCCTGATTTCACCAACATGGAGGCAGAGACAGAAGCCTAAAATCTCAAAGTTGGTAGCAAACGGAGGCTCACAGGCCTCTGGTTCCTAAATTGGAAGGGGGATGTGGGGCAGGGAGGTCTGGGGAGGGGTGGAAGGAAGGCTTTAATTCTGGGTTAGTGGTTTCTCCACGTCTTTCCACCTTGCCACAGTGCGTCGGGAACATCTCTAGTCAGCTGTGTACACTATGTTAGGCATTTCAGATACGTTTCTGGAGGTTGTCGGTGCTGTTCTCTATGAGGCCTGAAGGCAAAACTCAACGTTTGTAGTAAAGTATGAAAATTATATCAGCTATTGAGGGCGTGGATTATTTCCAAGTTGCTTAGCCATGTTGGCTCCGTGTTGAGCGCAGCGACGGTGCCAACATATTATGCACAAGAATCTTATATCCCTGGGCCCGAGTTATGTCGAAGCTGGGGGCAGGACCGGCTGGCAGGGAGGTCAAGAAGAGGCTAGCTGAGTTGAAGAGAAAGCTTTCCCAGGATAGAGCTGGTTCCCTGGGGGCTGACACAGAGGAGACAGGTAGCATCCGGAGTCAGCCAGGGAGTGTTCGACAAACGCCGGCTTCCGAAAATGTTTATTCTTGGGACCAGCAGTTAGCGTAATGGCTATGTCACTGGACTCTCACATAGTCGACCACGGTTCGAGTCCTGAACCTGGTGGCTTAAACTCATGCCGGGACCCTGTGCGTGCATGCCCAAGATCCCAAGGAAAGAATGGAGGAGAAGTGATTGCAGCATGGCCATCCCCCCTGGGGGGTGATTTCTCGCTTTCTATCTCTCTGTCTCTCTCTGTCTTTCTGGCGAGCGCATGTGCCCTTTAGCAAAAACCTCTCCAAAAAAAAAAAAAAAAAAAAGCGTTTATTCCTGTAACTGAAGATATATCCACACGGGTTCTTTCTTCCCCTCTCTGAGTCTGTTTCAGGAGGAATTGTGTCCCCCCAAATACATATGTCGAAGTCTTAACCCCCAGTACCTCAGAAAGTGACCATATTTAGAGACTAGGACTTTAAAGAAGTAATTAAGTTAGAATGAAGCCGTTGGGCCAGCAGGTGACATGGTGGTTAAGGTGCAGGACCCTCACATGGTCGACTGCAGTTCAAGTCCCAAGCCAGGTGGCGTGCTTCCTCACTTTCTCTCTCTCTTTGGTGGGTACAAGTGTCCTATAGCAAATTAAAACATGATAATAAATTAAACAAATAATTCTTTATTTGAAGAAAAAACAAAGAAGCTGTCAGGACAGAATGTAATCCAGGGTGCCTGGCATCCTTGTTAGGTGAGGAAATGAGAAGGAGGACACAGGGAAGACCACGTAAGGGCACAGGGGATGGCCATCGAAGCTAAGGGGGGAGCCACCTCGGAGGGTCCTGGTCTGGGCCTCCGGGCATCAGTGCTGTGGGGAAATACATCTCCACTGATCAAGTCGCCAGTTTGTGCTACGTGGTCACAGCAGCTCTGCAAGCTGATCCGGTCTCCTTTTGGATTTAGGGAGCGTGACTGGACGGCCATCTCCTCAGTGTCTCTGCTCGTCACGGCCCTACCTTCATCACTCACACTGCAAGGAACGGAAGGCCTTAGCCAGGAGAGTGACTTGCTTGGATGGCATTCAGCATCTTTTACTAGACAAGATGCATTAGCACAATTTCTGGAGAAAAGCCCCAAGACATGGCCCGATCTGTACACCACAGTTATAATGGACTAGAAGCCCTCTCACCCCGCCCCGGCTCTGCGGTGTCCTGTGGAAGGAACCCACAGGGCGTGAAAAATGTCCTCAAGTCAGAATGAATCGTGCAACCAAGTTTTACGGAACCAACCTACAACTGCCAATTGTTGTAAGAAGAAAATGTTCAACTATGTTATCTGACGTTTTGCTTGACTTTTCTGAGAGACTTAATGCTTAACTTATATACTATGTGATTTTTTTTTTTAGAAAGATGTTTTTTGCTATAGGGTGTGTATGCTCACCGGAGAGAGAGAGAGAGAGAGAGAGAGAGAGAGAGAGAGAAATCATTCCCTAGGGGGGATGATCATGCCACAATCCCTTCTCCTCCATTCTCTTCTCAGAATTTTGGGCACACAGACACACACACTGGTGTGTTTTAACTCGCCGGGTCTGGGACTTGAACTGTAGTCAGCTACATGGGAGTCCAGCCACGTAACCATTACACCATCTGCTGGTCCATATATTATGTGATTTGATGAAAGTTTAGTGAAAAAAGAAGCCTTAGCTCGGACATAGGCTGTGGCTGATGCGTGTCCTCCAGGTCACCACTGAGGCGGTGATGAGGTTGACCCCAGGAGTCAAGCTAACCTTTCCTGGGCACTCCTCATGGTACAGGCACTCTGCTAAGTGCGTTTGTACAATTGATGTAATTTACTTCGATTTCACAGAAACGCCGGGAGATGAGCTACGGTAGAAGGTAGTGATCCAGTCTGGGGCACCACCATTACTGTGCTGTGTGACCTCGAGCAAAATGCTCCGCTCTCTGTCGTAGCCTTCTCACTTATAAAAGCGTGTTGGCAAGGCAGATAAAATGCTGGAAGCAGTGCTGGTACGGAATGAGGTATTTTCCTTAACGTTCTCCCATGAGGACGCGCAGGTCAGTAGAGACATCAGGCAGCCAGCCCACTGCCCCGTGCACCGTCATGAAGGCAGTCAGCCCAGCACACTGGACTGGCGTGGTACGTTTGCCCCCTAAAATCTCTTGTCCGGGCGTACCTTTTCCTCACGAGATAGTCTGGGAATGTCTCAATGTGTGGGTTGTGTGCTGTCTTGCTCCCAAGTACTTCAGTGTGTTTTCTATTTAACTTTATTTATTTTATTTTATTTTTAATTTGGTCAAAGAGGGACAAAGTAAGAGAGAAAGAGAGAGGGAAAGTGAGAAAGCAAGCCACCAGGTCTGGGACTTGAACCGTGGTTGGCCATGTGGGCGTCCAGCACCATTAACCACTATGCCACCTGCCAGCCCCTCAGTGTGTTTTTTAAAACTAAAGATGTCTTATGTGACTACCATGAAATGGTCAACATCAGAGAAGCAATGTTGAGGGGCCAGCAGGTGGCGTGGTGGTCTAGGCACTAGAGAGACCTTATTCAAGTTTTACCAAAATCAGTTTTCCTTTATGAGAAAAGAAAATAATGTTTTCTTTGTCCAGGATCTAACCCAAGGTACCACGTTTCGTTTAGTTTTCATCTTTTTAATCTTGGAACCTGGAATGTGGGTTGCATTTTATTGCTGTGGCACCAAGCAGTCCCAGGTTTGTTTTGAATGTGTACTTTCTGGAAACACAATAACTTTACCCACAGGCATGGGAAAATGGTGGGAATACGTGAGCCATCACAACAGTCCCAGGTGCAAATGTTTTGAGGAAAGTAGGTCTTCTGAATAGCGTTAAAGGCAGACTATATTAGCAGGTATCATAGTTGGCCAGTTGTGACGTCATCTACCATTGGTCTTAGTAAATCAGTGACTTCATGTGTAATTACAGGTTTGATTTACATGGCGTCTAACATCCTGTCCAGCTCTGGAAGTCTAATGCTATGAAGTTCTGCTTTATTGTTCAGGATGCATTTACAAGCTTTCTTTGTTTAAGTCTTCCTACATGGGGCTTCCCATGGTAAAGGACATCCTTGTTAATATCATTCATCTCTAACTTTGCAATTCCCTCTTTCTCTAACTCTTATATTCATTTTCTTTTGCTTTTCTTTTCTTTTCTTTATTTTATTTTATTTTATTTTATTTATTTTATTTTTTTAGACAACCTCTTGCTATGCTATGATTCTCCTACTTCAGCCTACCGAAGAGCTGGGACTACAGATACACACCATTGCACCTGGCTTTGAGTCTCACAATTTTTATTTCATTTTATTTCTTAAAAAATGCCTTATTTTGGGACCAGCAATTGGCATAATGGCTATGTTGCTGGACTCCCATGTATTCGACCATGGCTCGAGTCCCTGACCCGGTGGCTTAAACTCCCGCCAGGTACGTGTGCGTGCGTGCCCAAGATCCTGAGAGGAAAATGGAGGAGAAGGGATTGCGGTATGCTCATCCCCCCTGGAGGGTGATTTTCGCTTTCTGTCTGTCTCTGTCCTGGCAAGTGCACTAGCCCTATCGCAAAAACCTCTCCAAAAAAAAATAAAAATAAAAAAGCCTTATTTTGATCCTACTGTTGCTGCTCTTGGGATGGAGGGAATGCATTACATTGCTAGAACTGTGATTCCAAAGTATTTCCTCCACAGACGACATGATCAGCTACTGCAGACTTGCCTCCACTGTCACTGCCCAAGGCAACTGTGGCTTCTTCTTCCTAAGAAATCGATTACACTGGGCAGGACTAGGTCATCTGCTCCATCTACCAAATGGCAATGTCGCGTTCCCTGGGTGGCAGTTCTCAGGCTTGAGAATGCCCCCTCCAGGGATCTGTGTCCTGTTTGTTTTTAGGGTAGAAGAGAGAGGTGAAAGACCTACTGGGCTGTTAGGCCTTTGAAGTGAGCCTGGGAGAATTACGACGCTAGAAAGGGGTAGGTTCTGCACAGTGAAGGTGTGTGCTTTCTATTAATAACTGCTGTTGACATGGCAAAGAAATGGCCATCTCCTCAGTGGGAATGGTGGGGTGGAGGGAAGGGAAGTGCGACTCCAGACGGAAGTCTGTGTGTGACCGTCCCAGATGCTTGGCAGCGGGACAGGGTGCACTTTACGAACACTTTCCAGCAGCCATCGTCCCTCCTCTGTTAATTTATTCAGCACGTCTCAGGTTCATGCTAGGCCCTGAGAATGCGGGCCAGGAAAGAGAAAAATCTCGGCCCATTCTGTGAGTCAGGCATGGCCAAGAGTGATTGCAGTGTGGTGTGGTACATCTGTCAAGGGGCCACCAATGGGACAGTAAAGGACACGGAATAACTAAGTCGGGAAACACAGAGGAAGTGGGGACATTTAGTTGGGGTCTTGCAGACTGTGTAAGAGGTAGGCACACGCAAAGACCTGGAATTACATACGAAAAGGAGTTGACCTCTGGAGGTCAGGGAGTCAGACTCTGTGATTCTGACCCACTCCCTGGTGCCTAAAGCCAAGGGTATCAGCCCGGAGAAAACCAGGCAGAAGAGAGTTCCACCTGAGCCCACTTCCTGTCCCTCGCGGACTTTCTTTCTTTCTTTCGTCTGTCAGAGGGAAGGCGCTCCGAAGATATTTCTTTAATGAAAGAGGAAAACAAATAACTGGCGGTTGATCCTACCCAGGGCTGCTCTTCAGAATATTCTTGGGAAGTTTTGTTGTTTTGTTTGATTTGTGTGAGAGAGACAGACGGAGAGATGGGGGAGAGAGAAATTTGGGGGAGAAGGCTGACGGAGAGGGACTTTTTTTGAATGGGTGCCACTGTCACGGCCCTCTGCACCAGCCTCCCAGTCAACCAGGGCCTCAGGCTCACGGTACTCTGCCTGGCCTGTTCAGTTTAAACTGGGATCTGAACCAGGACCTCCCATGTGGCCCAGCTTGGGCAGTGGTGCCCTACGGCTTGTGTCACTGTGACTGGGCCTCCTTGGAAAGTTTTTGAAGTTCAGCTGACACTCAGATGCAGAGTCTGGAAGCTCAGCATTGACCCCTTCGTGGCGCGTCTTCTGGTGTCCTTGGTTGGGAATTTCGGGGGCGTCTCTTTTCTCCACCAGGAGCAGCAGCTTGGAAGAAGGAGGGACCGGCTGCGGCACCTCCATTTCTGAAGACAGTCCCTGTGAGCCTTTCAGAGCCCCACACCCTTTCTCTAGCTGTGCAAAGTCTGAGAACATCAGCTAGTGTTGCCATGAAGGTCACCTCCATTTCGGAAGATCCTTTTAAATAAGCTTTTCTAATTTCCTCCAGGGGCTCAGAGTCTCTCTACGTTGTGTTCTTTTGCTAATTTTTATAATCGGGATTTTTTTCATCATCTTAGAGACAGGAGGAGGCAGGTCATGGGCTCCTGGAGTGTGGGCAGTGCCCAATTTATTCATTTTGTCAGAGAGCATGTGCAGTGGTCAGAGAGACCCAGAGAGATGGAAAGCACCTTCCAGTGCAGCGTGGTCATGCTGCCATCCCATCTCCATTTCTCCATCCTGTTGGGGACCCATGCACATGCACCTGGCATACTTCTCAAGCCACCAGGGTTCTGGTGGGTTCTGGTTCCCTTAGCCACTAGGCCACATGATTAGCCAGTTCATCTAAGCACTGGCTACTTGTGTCCTTTTTTTTGGGGGAGAGTTTTATTATTATTATTATTATTTTTTTGCTATAGGGTGCGTGCACTCACCAGAGAGACAGAGAGACAGAAAGTGAGAAATCACCCCCCAGGGGGATGGTCACGCCGCAATCCCTTCTCCTCCATTCTCCTCTCGGGATCTTGGGCACGCACGCACATGCGCCTGGCGTGAGTTTAAGCCACCGGGTCCGGGACTCCAACCGCGGTTGACTACATGGGAGTCCAGTGACATAGCCATTATGCTAACTGCTGGTCCCTCCTTTTTAGTAAATATAGGACACTTCAGTAAAATGTTGATTTAAAAATAAATGACTATTTTTTTAAGAGTCAAAATCATAACCTAGCGTATGCAGAGACCACTTTTCCCTTGGCTACATCCCTCAAGGCGAGTAGACCCCTGAGACGGTACCCACCGGGGCTCTGCACGCTGCCAAGGAGGCAGTTCCGTGCCTGCACGGGGACACAGGGTCACCTGTGTGCGCACGGCCTCCGTGGGCTGTGGGAATGGCCGTCTTGGATTTCCTGACTTTTGTGCATTGATGGTTTTGCTCACAGAGTCTCATTAACCCAGTTTCGTAGCCTGAATGAGACCATTGGCAACTCTCTGATTTGTTTTTCAGCCCGAGTCGAGGCTGGTGAAGAAGCCAAGAATTCCCAAGCTTTCCCAGGCAGTGTGGAGAGACACTGGGACTTCTTTTTCTTCTTCTCTGTCCATCTGCAGGCCGAGTGCACACCGGTCACAGGCAAACTCTGAATTGAGCTTTGTGCAAGTTTCTGGAAAGCGAGCCTGGACCGTGTGATGGGCAAAAGTGACGGTGGCGGTAGCAGTGACATCTGCAGAGCTAGCCCCGTCCCTATCTGCCGCAGAATGCGTGTGGGCACCCTTTATGAGAACAATCCACCCGGGGTAGAATGGGGCTTTTGACATCAGCTGAGACCCGGGCTGCCTTACAATGAGAGGCCTGTTGGTCAAAGGAAGGGCTGTTTGGTGAGCTGAGAACCAGAGGCCAGCTCTGGCCATCTGTACTCACAATCGTTAGAGCCACTCTCTGCTGTGACAGCCCGTGGTCTCACACAATCCATGTATACTTCAACATTATAAACCCGCAAGCTATATTCGTTATTCCCTGAATGCTGGACACTACCCTTTACTAGTTCGTGCACCTGAGAAGTCTCTTTTTGGACTCTGAGGTCAATAGTGACAATGGCTTTTTCCTTACCCTGGGTAGTCATGTCCTGTCAAGGACACGAAAGCATTTTATGAAAGCAAAATTCATCCAAGTCCTTCCCACTGAGGTGAGGAGGGCAGGTTGGCAGACGAGTGCTCACACTGAGGCTCCGGGAGGACAAGGACTCGCGGCCAAGGTCGAAACGCAGGTGGGACGGGGAGCTGGTGTCTGTGGCGTCCTCCAGCCCCCAGCACTGGGGAAGGACGTGTGAGGCTTGTACTGATTTTTCCTGGCAGACTCGGGATTCCCAGCCAGAATGCAGGTGGCAACGTTGTGATTCCTGGCGTAACCTTCAATGCTTCGATGATCTTCTCTGGCGGTGCCAGGCACCAGCTGAGTGTCACCGCGCAACTCCCAGGCTCAGGCGATGCCTGCCGAGGTTCTCAGAGCAGTCTCTCATTTATTAGTTATGTTGGAAGGAAATCTCTAATACCTAACTGGGTACCTCTGGGTTTTAACAGCTGTGGTTTATAAGCGATTTGGGAGGGGGCTTGTTTTCAAAGTGCCTTTCAGAAAGTCTCATCTTAGCTAGTAGTTTCCGTTCGGTGCGGGAGGAGAGTTTGCAACACGTCTATGCTCAGAGATCCAATCGGGCATGAACAGCCGGGTTGTGTTTCTACACAGCCCATTTTGGCACGTGGGCCTTCACACCAGCCCCTCCTCCTCCCCTCTCTCGGCAGTCATCCGGATGGAAGAGTTTATGTCAAATGCTGAGCATCTTGGAAGGTGTCCCGTGCAGAAATGGCTACTTGGTGAAGTGCTGGAGAGTTGAGGCTGGACCGGGAGACCTTGAAGTTCCTTCCTTGTCTGAGATGTCCGGACTCTACAACTATTCAATCTCAATTCATAGAATGAAATGATAAAGACTACTATTTGTTGGGCATTTTCTGTGTTCTAGGCTTTGTACTAAGATCTGCTATAAAAAAAACCTTACAGATATCCCATTTTACAAACAAAGAACCCGGGGTTTAGGGAACTTAAAAACTTGTCTAATCCCATAACTTTAACATTTAGCGACTGGAAATTGATTGTAGACCATTTAATTCTAAGCTCTAAATGCACATTTTATTTGTTTATTTCTTTAGAGAGGTTTTTGCTATAGGGTGTGTGCACTCGCTGGACAGACAGAGAGACACAGAGAGACAGAAAGTGAGAAATCACCCTCAGGAGAGGATGGGGATGCCACAATCCCTTCTCTTCTGTTCTCCTCTTGGGATTTTGGGCATGCATGCACATGTGCCTGCTGTGCGTTTTAAGCCACTGGGTCTGGGACTCGAACTGCAGTTGACTACATGGGAGTCCAGCGATGTAACCATTACAACATCTGCTGGTCTCTCTAAATGCATGTTTAATGAAGATGAAATCTAGACACCTGGTAGTTGCCCTCTCAGAACTCCAGCTCTCAGAGGCTAGTACTGATGATCTTGTCAGACCCAGTGTTGGAACCAAGAGGGAAACCTTACAAGGCCAGAGACGTCCAGGCCATGGGTTTCTTCTCCTCTACGTTAGCGATGTCCTGGAGATCAGTGTCACGCTAGTCAGAGATCCACTAACTGCCAGTGATACAGCTGCTCTGAAAGAGAGAACGCATTCACCGTCATCCCTTAGCACCCTGGTGTGACCTGTGAGTGATTTAGCAAATGCCTGGAAGGAAAAACCTCAAGCTGCACAGGTCTGGTCACCCTCAGGGTAGGCAGGCAGCCCAGTATTGGGGAGCTCTGAGGAAGTCTTTGTCAGTAAGGGTCTGGACGTGTCAGTGTGAACTCTTATTTTCCAGTAGGTCAAAGCATAGGGAAAAAACCCTCAAAATTCTGACTTATGCATATGGAGAACATGCACATTAATAAGACTACTATCTTTTTTTATTTAAAGAATTATTTTATTTGACTTTATTTATTTTAATTTGACCAGAAAGGGGAAAAGAGAGAGAGAGAGAGCAAGAGAGTGAGAAAGCAAGCCACCAGATCTGGGACTTGAACCGTGGTCGGCCAAGTGGGTAAGTTTTTTAATGACCATTGAGGAAGCAGATGAAGTATCTTTTTCTGCAGTATCTGGTGTGTATTATATTTCAGCACTCTGGCCTATAATAAAGCCATTTTCTATTTTTTTAACTTTAGCATTAATTTTAATTCCAAAGTTAAAACAAGCTTAAAATGTTGAATTGCTCATAATTATTATATTTCCACCACAAGCACTGGGTTGCACTTGATTATTTCTTTTATTATTATTATTTTAATTTGCTATAGGGCACATGTGTTCACCTCCCCCACCCCCAACACACACACACATACACACACACACACAGAGAAGTGAGAAAGCAAGAGACCATGTCCAGGACTAGAACTGCAGTCGGCCACGTGGGATCCCAGCACCTTAATCAACATGCTACCTGCCAGCCCCGCACTTGCATGCTTCACACGACTTTAATTACTTTGCAGTTATCTCCTTTGTGACAGGGATGTTTTTGCTTTATGGGAATAAATCTCCTAGGACCTATGAAGGCCAGTGCCCTTAACCACCACACACTTGCCGGTCCTCTTTTTTTAATTTTAATTTTAATTTTTTTTTTGACATAGAGTGTATGCACTCACCAGAGAGAGGCAGAGACAGAGAGAGGGGAAATGAGACATCGCCCTTAGGGAGTTGGCCACGCTGCAGTCCCTTCTCCTATGTTCTCCCCTGGGGATTTTGAGCATGCATATATGTGTGCCCAGTGTGATTTTCAAGCCATTCGGTATGCGACTCAAATCATGGTCAGCCATGTTTGAATCCCATACATAGACTACAATCTATACTCTCTCTCTCTCTCTATGTGTATATATATATATATATATACACACACACACATATAATATATTTTATATAATTATTTAATTATATAAATTATATAAATATACAATTTTTTTGAAGAGGCTTTTGCCTTAGGGCATGTGTGTTTGCTGGAGAGAGAGAGACAGAGACAATGAGAGAGAAAGTGAGAAATCACCCCCCAGGGAAGACAGTCATGCTGTAATTCTCCATCCTCCCAGGACCTTGGGTATGCACACACAGGCCTGGTGTGAGTTTTAAGCCACCGGGTCCAGTACTCAGACTGCAGTCAGCCACGTGGGAGTCCAGCGATGTAATCACCATGCCATCAGCTGGCTCCAGCAATTTCTAATATTTTTAAAACATGGTCTGAGAAGTCAGGTTTAATATAAATATGCAATGTATAAATAATGTGTTTCATATCACAAATAAAGATAAGCATATTTACTACTGCTTTTGTTCCTCCCACAATTCGATCCCTAGGCGGTCTGGTTTCCCATCTGTCCTGTAGCTAAATGTGTTACAGAGGAACTGTCCTGTCTTTCCAGGGTAGAGGCGCGGTGTGCACTGTGTAGTTGTAGCTGTAAATGTCCTCACATGTTAGACGTCACTGGCCTGCCATGATAGGTCCTAGGAAATTTATTCCCATAAAGCAAAAACATCCCTGTCACAAAGGAGATAACTGCAAAGTAATTAAAGTCGTGTGAAGCATGCAAGTGCGGGGCTGGCAGGTAGCATGTTGATTAAGGTGCTGGGATCCCACGTGGCCGACTGCGGTTCTAGTCCTGGTCATGGTCTCTTGCTTTCTCACGTCTCTCTCTCTCTCCTTCTGTGTGTGTGTGTGTGGGGGGGTGGTGGTGGTGGTGGTGGTGAGCACATGTGCCCGATAGCAAATTAAAATAATAATAATAAAAGAAATAAGCAAGTGCAACCCAGTGCTTATGGTGGAAATATAATAATTAAGAGCAATTCAATGTTTTAAGCTTGTTTTAACTTTGGAATTAAAATTAATGTAAAAGTTAAAAAAAAATAGAAAATGACTTTAGCATAGGCCAGAGTGCTGAAATATAATACACACCAGATACTGCATCTGCTTCCTCAATGGCCATTAAAACATTGACCCAAATGCAAATTTTATCCACGCAGCTAGTATTTTCTCAGATTTTATGAGGATTTTTTTCGACTTGGAAGTTTTCAAAAACGTTTTGGGGTTTATTTGGCAGCTGCCTGGTGACACTGCCTCCTGGTGGCTGCAAGAAGACAGGTCACCTAAGCCCTGCTGGGGGCTGTCCACAGAGCAGTGTCCACAAACCTGCCCCGGTAAAAGGGCGAAGTCTAACTGACAACCCGGGCTGTGTGGCTCACGTAGACATCGCCAAGGCGCTACAACTTATGTCCAATAAACAGGGAAAACAGACTCTGCTCTGCGTTTCTCAATGACACTTTACGTTTTAGAGATGTCATAAAATTTTCAAATGGATGTACACAAAGGTGAGATCTGTGAACTAGGACATAGGAGCTATTCAACTGTGTTTTTTCCAACAAGGAAGGGCAACTTTTATAACACGGCAAAAATTGCTTTTGAAAACATCCACGCAGGTGGAAGTGTCTCATTTAATGGTGAGTGGGAAGAGGTGGGTCCCAAGGCTGGGGAGCATGCTGGTCCCACGCATTCCTCCTCTTTCAGGCCTCAAGCCGGGGCAGCTCTTCCAGGTGCCCGGGCCCTGAGGCCAAGCCTGGGAGACTGCCACCTTTTGGCTTCTCTGCATCTGCTGATGTTTTCTAGATATGTTGCTCTTTCTTTATCTTTTCGATAATTTAAGTCTTGGGACTTCCTCGTTGTGAGATTGCCTTAGTATACAGAGAGTGGAAAGTAGGGCCAGCCAGGTGGTGTAGTGGTTAAGACGCTGGACTCCCACATGGCTGACCGCGGTTTGAGTTCCAGCCCTGGCAGTTTGAAACTCACACTGGGTGTGGGTGCGTGCATGCCTGAAGTCCCAAAAGCCGACTGGAGGAGAAGGGGTTGTGTCTTGGCCATGGTCCCCTGGTGGGGGGGAGTATTTTTCACTTTCCTCTTGCTTTCTCCAGTGAGCACACATAACCTACGGCAAAAACTTAAAAAAAGGGGGGCGAGTACTAGGGGTGAAGTCAGTCCATTAGTCAATCAACAAATTAATTTTGAATTCATATAATAAAATAACCTGTGCGAGAAGAAATTGACTAAAACGGGGCTTGGATGGGATTACAATTGAAATTTAGTTACTGAGGTATGTAACTTGGGCACCGTTTCACCTAAACTTCAGTTCACTTTCTCCACTGTTGTCACATTTCTTCTGTTTTATTTTAACATAGCATTTATTTCATGATAAAAGAAGACAGAGAGAGAGAGAGAGAGAGAGAGGCAGTCACTCCCACGGAACTCTCAGATCGTCATCCCTTCAAGCCCTCCCACCTCGGCCAGTGAGGATCACGGGTGTGGGTGTGTGCTGGCATGCACAGGCGAACCTGTGCGTGACCCTGGGACCTTCCCATATGGTCTCAACATCATGGGACATCACGTCACTGCTGTGCCACCACGGCAGGTCACGTGTCTTCTGTTTTTGTCTTATGTAATTAATTATCTTATGAAGGTAATAATGTTAGCATTTCGAGCTTCTTTTGGAGCTGGCTGAACATGTAAATCCTAATTCGGGAACATGTGTACCTTTCTACTCTCAGTGACATCCAGCGGAACGTGTCGCAAACCGAGTTTACGCAGTTGCTCCCGCCTCCATGCTAATGATCATTTCCGCCCTTGTTTTTAATTACTACATCTTGGGAACCAGCAGTTAGCGTAATGGCTATGTCGCTGGACTCCCATGTAGTCGACCGCGGTTCGCGTCCCGGACCCGGTGGCTTAAAACTCACGCCGGGCGCGTGTGCGTGCGTGTCCAAGATCCCGAGAGGAGAACGGAGGAGAAGGGATTGCTGCGTGGCCATCCCCCCTGGGGGCTGATTTCTCGCTTTCTGTCTCTATGTCTCTCTCTGTCTGTCTGGCGAGCGCAGGCACCCTATAGCGAAAACCTCTCAAAAAAAAAAAAAATCTACCGTTCTTCTGTTTTAGCCTATTGTGTGGCTAAGATTAGAAATACCCACATCTGGGTGGTTTGTAAAATAGCGGTTTACTGTAGATCATGGTGTTGGAGTCCACAGTCGAGGGGTCATAGCTGATGGGGTCTTCTTGTTGGTGGGCCACATGGCAGACAGAACAAGAGGGTGTCTGTGTCGCCGACTCTGTCTCAGTTCCTTTCCTTATCAACCTTCCAGAAGCCAATCCTGCCACCCCACTCTGACCCTAATCTCACCCCAAAGGCCCCACCTCTCAACACTCCAGTTGTATTACGTTTCCAGTCTCTTAGTCAGTTAGAGTGACTCACCTAATATATCAATCTGTGGGAGACACATGCAAACCATAGCAGAAACCTAGCACTCGGTCATTTATATATTTGATTTTTTTTTTTGGGGGGGGAGAGGTTTTTGTGTGTGCTTGCCAGAAAGACAGAGAAAGACAGAGAAACAGAAAGCAGGAAGTCACCCCCCAGGGGGGATGGCCATGCTTCAGTCCCTTCTCTTCCATTCTCCTCTGGGATCTTGGGCATGCACGCATGTGCGCCTGGCGTGAGTTTCAGCCACTGGGTCTGGGACTCAAACCACAGTCGGCTACATAGGAGTATAGCAACATAGCCATTACGCTAACTGCTGGCTCCTTCTATTTGATTTTTCTAAGTTAACAAGTATTTATCAAATACTTAGCGTGCACAAGGCAGTGTCCTAGACTCTGGGAATTAGCAGTGAACAGAGCTGATAACAGTCTCTGCCTGCTTTAGCTTACAGATGAGTAGGGTAGGAAGACAGTCAATGTAATAAATGTGTTATATACAGGATAGTGACATGTCTCCACAAAGCCAGCTTCACGTGGCCTTCTCCTTTCCGGGTTCCTGTGTCTTCTCTTCTGTCCCTTACATGTAAACACATCACTGCATTCAGGGACCACTTGGGTAATCCACGATGATCTCATCTCAAAACTCACAACTTGGTTATACCTATACAAACTCTCTTCTCAAATAAGGCCGGAGTGACAGAACCCAGGATTTTGGGAGTTTGTAGATTTTTCTTTTGTGGGACCAAACTTTTACCCACTATAAGAACAAATAATCATGTAGCTTTTTAAAAATTTTATTTATTTTATTCTTTTTTTAAAACTTTCTATCACTATGCATCATTTGGCTTGTAAAGAGAATTTACCCAACATGAAATACTTCTCAGAACAGTCAAGTTGAGAATACTATATGTGTCATCATCAACAGGTAATAAACCATGTCTGTGTCCCACAAATGTCATGCCTCTCTATCTGTTCTCACGTTATCCTTCTCTGTACTCTTCTCTTTACCCCTTCTCTGTTCCACACTGTCTTCAGCATCCCTAACTATTTTCACTGCTTTTATGTCCTCCAATATTTCCATCCCTACCACAGAGTGCAGAAACTTGGTATATGTTAAGTGGATACATACAATATCTTTCTTTCATAGCCTGGCCGGCTTCACTCAGCAATAAATCTTCCATATTTGACCACTTTCTATCAAATGCCAGGGTCTTGTTGCTTTTTATGGCTGAATAGTATTCCATGGATTATATGTGCCACACTTTTTTAATCCATTCATCTGTTTGTGGACATTTGGGCTGGTTCCATGCCTCAGCAATTGTGAATAATGCCATAATAAACATTGATGTACAAGTGCTTTTCTTTCCTTTCTTTCTTTCTTTTTTTCTTTCTTTCTTTTTTTTTGAGAGGCTTTTTGCTGTAGGGCATGTGCGCTCACAATAAAGACAGAGAGATAGAGAGATAGAAAGTGAGAAATCACCCCCCAAGGGGGATGGCCACGCTGCAATCCCTTCTCCTTCATTCTCCTCTCGGGATCTTGGGCACACATGCACACACCCGGCATGAGTTTAAGCCACCAGGTCCGGGACTCGAACCGCAGTCAGCTACATGGGAGTTCAGTGACATAGCCATTACCCTAACTGCTGGTCCCTGCAAGTGCTTTTCTGACTGAGCATTTTCCTGTCCTTTGGATCATACAGATTTAAGGTGGATAGGGGAGGACAAGTAGAATTGCTTTCCATATTCCTTTTTAAAGTTTTTAAAATTGCATGTGTTTGCCAGAGAGAGAGAGAGAGAGAGAGAGAAAGAGAACCACAGAACCACCTCAATGGGGCCTGGTCATGCCACAATCCTTCTTGTCCACTTCTCCATCCTGATGGGATCTGGGCACACATGCACACACACCTGGTGTGCTTTTTACGCCTCCAGGGCCAGATTTTGAACCACTGTCGGCCAAATGGGATCTGATTGCCTTAATCGCTTGGTCATGTGGCCAGCCTATTTGCAATGCTCAATTGGATGTTATGGGGAAGACCTTTCTGAAAAATCTGGGAGAGGCAAAGGAGAGACTTGCAGATTTCTGGAGCAGAGTACCCCAAAAAGTAGGAATGCAAATGTGACGGCCTTGCCTGTGTTGCTCAGAAACGAGTCCCAGGTCAGGTGAACTGCTGAGGGCCCAGGCAGGCCTTATCCCGAGCTTGCTGGGAGTACAGGGAGGGCCATAAGCAGAGAAATGACACCACCTGGCCGTTTGGCAGCACTGCAGCTGCGTGAGAACAGACGGGAGGAGCAAAGGCGGAGATGAGATCTGCTTGGACGTGGTTGTAACATGGGGTCCGACGGTGCCCTGACCCACACTGGCTGCTGCAGATGTGATGAAAAGGAGTTGGATTCTGTGTGTGTGTGTGTGTGTGTGTGTGTGTGTGCACGTGTGTGTTTTAGAGATTTTTGCTATAAGGTGTGTATGCTCGTTGGAGATGGAGAGACAGAAAGCAAGAAATCACCCTCTGGAGGGATGGCCTTGCCATAATCCCTTCTCCCCTATTCTCTCAGGATTTTGGGTATGCACACACATGCGGTAGGTGTGCTGCAAGCCACCAGGTCTGGGATTCAAACTACGGTCAACCACATGCAAGTCCAGCACCTTTAACCACAACGCCACCTGCTGGCCCCCTGGCTGTGTTTTAAAGATACTGCTCGCAGGACTTGCTGTGGATCAGATGTGGGGTAGAAGGAAGAGAGAAACCAAGGACAACTTCAGGTGTTTGGTGTGCGTAGATGGAAAAAATGAAATCATCATTGCAGAGATGCACAAGATTAGGGGTTGGAAGCTTAGCTCTGAGAAACCAAGTTGTATTATTCACTAAGACATGGAACCAGCCCAAATGTCCACACAGAGATGAATGGATTGAAAAAGTGTGGCACATATACTCTATGAATACTATCCATCCACGTAAAACAAGACCCTGCCATTTGATAGCAAGTGGTCGGATATGGAAGATTTATTGCTGAGTGAAGCAAGCCAGGCTATGAAAGAAAGCTATTGTATGTATCCTCTTAATATATACCGACTAGTCACACTCTATGGTAGAAATTGAAATATTGGAAGGCATAAAAGCAGTGAAAATAGTTAGGGATGCTGAAGCCAGTGTGGAATGTGGAGGGGAGTGGTGGTGGTGGTGGTGCTTCAGCCCCACTCAGGCCGGTCTAGGGACAGAGCCGAGGAAACCCAAGGGGCAGCAAGTCGAGTGGTGCATCCGATCATTCAATTAGCATGTAATGAGAAGGCACTGGATTCTTGAGCAGGGCCAGGTGCCTTGGCAGATGGTCGGCCAGAGGCCTGCAGGGAGCAGAGCTGGAGCAGGCGATGGGCACCAGAGTGAGCGTCTTGGTTTTTAACCTGAGAGCTGACCGGAAGGCCTCTGCTGTGACAAGGCACCGGACAAATAAGAGAATGGCACACCCCTTCGAAGCCAACCTGCCTCGTCCCTGGTCACCTCGTGCTGACCACAGAGGTCTGAGGATGCAGTGGCAGCAGTACAGCATTAGAGGGGACACCCGGGCCCAACACCGCACCTCCCATTCTCCAAGGCTACTCTGTTGTGAGTGTCCACCCAAGACCAGTGCCAATCCAACACGGCCCCACTTGTGGCAGGCACATCACCCTGGACCCTGAGGTTCCAAGGTGACCTCCCTGAGAGTGTTCTCCTGTTAACCTATAGCATGCAAATACTGCCTCCAGTCCTTCCTGGGGAGCCAACCTAAGACAGGAAGAGAGAGAGACACAAACAGAAGAGGGAAAGTAGAAAAGAAGGAAGAGGGACGTCCAGCATGATGTCTCTGATTGATTCGCAGAAGAGTTATCGCTTCTCTGTCTCTGCGTCCACATCACAAACGCACGCACGTGTGTATTTTGTTACATGGTGTTCCAAACCTCCACTAGGTGGAGAGCTTGCATCAGGTTTGTCGCCCAGCTAGCCGGTCTGGGCGTTGCTTGCATTATTTATTTATTTATTTAACCATTAGTGAAATGAAATGATGGGTTCTAACCAGCGATGAAATGCATTTATGACTCTTCTTAGCGGCCTATGCTTTTCGCACATTACAGGCCTGAAAACATTATGTAGGATTACATTTCTCTTGTGGTGGAGTGTTAACTATGGAATGTTTTAAGTACAAAGAGATGAACTGTGTGAGGACAAGGCTAATGTGTCCACGCTATCATTTTTTTGTTGAATGCTGCCTCTTGATTAGTTTATCGTGATTTATTCTAGGCTCTTTTAAATTCGCAAGATAGTGTTTTGTTTGGTTTTATTAATTTCTAGAAGTATTGATTGAAAGACGGCTGCAGATTAAGAAAACCATTTTATTCATTCAAGCCTTACCCATTGATGCACTTTTCACATTTGAATTTTCTAGCACTAGGTGATGGAATTTCTTTTCATAGGCTTTGTTATTCTTGCTGATTATTGAGAAAGTTTTACTGAGGTCACAGAATGTAGGTTAATAGAATTTAGTACACTGTGCGCTCCTGGCCACAGCTCTGAGTGGTAGGAATGTGGCCCAGTTCAGCAGCCAGCCAGCCCAGCTGCAGGAACTCTGCACCAGGAATCCTTGCTGGCTCTGTGGTCTCATTTCCTGCCACCAGGATCGAGAGCCATGGATGGCATTGCTAATCCTGGCCAGCTCTGCACACAGTCCCAGCGGGGCCTCCCTCAGCCAGTCTAGCCCTGGGTCTCCAGCTCTTCAGAGTGAACTCTCATCTCTAGGCCAAGTCCAGCCACTGCTGGTGTTTTTAAGGCCTTCAAGCTAAGAATAATTTTTATAATGATACACCCACAATTGATTTGATGATAGGAAATAGGAGTTCAAATCACAATTAAGCGAAATGTTCTTCCTCTGCCCTCAATTTCATTCTTTTTATTAGTAGAACTGTATTGCAAAAAATGATGTTTGGGACCAGCAGTTGGCATAATGGCTATGTCATTGAACTCCCATGTAGTCGACTCTGGTTCAAGTCCTGGATCCATTTGCTTCAACTCATACTGTGTGCGTGTGCGTGTGTGCCCAAGATCCTGAGAGGAGAATGGAGAAGAAGGGATTGCAGCGTGGCCATCCCCCTTCGGGGATGATTTCTTGCTTTCTGTCTCTCTGTCTCTCTCTTTCTGGTGAGTGTACACACCCTATAGTGAAAGCCTCTCAAAACAACAACAACAACAACAAAAAAAACATGATGCTCAATGATTCTTTTCATATTTTAAATTTTTGCCTTTTTAAATTTGTCAGAGAGACTAGGTGCTTGACAGACACAGAGAGAGAGAGAGTAAGGGAGAGGGAAATCTCACTGCCCTCTAATGGGATGTGGTCATGCCACAATTCCTTCTCCTCCGTCTCTCCATTCTGTTGGGATTTTGTACAAGGGTCTGGCATGATTTCCAAGTTGCTGAACTGGCATTCAAACCACCCAGGTGGCCATGTGGGATCTGGCTCCTTTAACCATTAAGCCATGGGGTGGCCCTATATTTTGCATCTATCAGTGAAAATGTGTGGGAGCTTGTTTTCTCTCTTACTACATAAGTAGCTACATAATGTACCTTATTTTGTCTCTTGTCTTACAAATCCTAAAGTATTTCCTGTGTGGCCTTTACAGAAAACGCTTGCTCCTGCTGCTTTAGAGGGATATTAATTTTTGACACCTTGTAACATTGTGGGTAAAATAGTGTCTTTTCTGGACACAGGTTTTCCTGTTATTTGTTTATGTATTTTATCTGAAAGGTAACTGTGACAACCAAACGTTAGGAACCACCCGTCACCATGGGGACTGGGCCTACCCAGTGGAATCACCGTCATCATTGCTTAAACTATTATGGGGCCAGTGCACAAAGGCTGACTGCAACACTGCCCACCACGAATTTGAGGGGTCAACATTAGGGCTGAATTGAATGAAGAAAAACTTAAAGACAATTCTTTTTTTTAAAAAAAATTAAATTTTTAAAATTTGCTACAGGGCACATGAGCTCAGCAGAGAAAGAGACAGAGATGAGAGAGAGAGAGAGAGAGAGAATGAGAAAGCAAGCTCCAGGTCTGGGACTCACACTGGTCAGCATGTGGAAATCCAGCACCTCAACCATCATGCCACTTTCTGGCCCCTTAAGACAGTTCGTTAGCCATAATCACAAAGTGTAAGATACTGTATTGGGGCCACAGCGCGACATGCTGCCCGGGCCCCCAGTCTCCCTGGGCTACATCCCCCAGGCATGGCACAGGGCCTTGCCTCATTACGGCAGCACGGCACAGCATGCTTGACTTCATGCTCGGCCCCAAAGCTGATGGTGAGACCATTCTAAAAGGGCTCCAGTCCATTTTCCAGGAGTCGGTACACACCTGGCAGGACCATGGCTACTTAGCAACCTACTCTGTCAAGAATGGCAGCTTTGCCAATTTGAGAATTTACCCACATGGATGGGTATTGCTGGACCTTCAGAGTCAACGACAGTGATGTGCAGGGCCAAGAAGAAATTGACAGCCTCCTGAACAAAATAGAAGAAAGAATGAAAGAATCGAATCAGGACAGTCCTGGGCAGGTAAAGAGATGACCACCCACCATCTGAGGAGGGGCCATTGACAGATGCTGGCCCACCGCTGTTGGGGCCTGGTCGAGTACGGCATAGATGAAGTGGTGTATGATGAAGAGTCACCTTATCAGAACATTAAAATCTTACACTGGGAGATTACGCTGGCAAGGAGGTGCCGACTCTGGGAGGAGGAGATGGCAGCATATTATGTGGAACAGTCAAATTGAAACTGAACACGGTCACTGTGGTAGAGACTGACCACATGGTGACTGATGGATGTAAAAAATACGTGTGAAAAACGTGTGATGATGTCTTAGATAGTCTTTTTTTGTTTTTTGAGGGGAAGACATTTCAGAATTTATTTTATTTTTTAAATTTCTTTTTATTTCCATTTCTTTTATACATTCTATCTCATGTTACTTAGGTTACAAAGTGAATATTCCAACATGTGTACATTTCTCACCAGTGCAGTTGACAGTACTATAAAGTTATCTTCAATAGATAATAATCCATTTCTTTGTCCCATAAATGCCTTGCTTCTCTATTTTTCTCGTTCATGTCCTCCCTCAGACTCTAGTCCTTCATCCACCCTCTTCCCACACTGTATCTGGTATTCACAACCTTTTTACTTTTTTTTTTGTTTTTTCGAGAGGTTTTTGCTATAGGGCGCATACGCTCACCAGACAGATATATAGAGAGACAGAGAGACAGAAAGCCAGAAATCACCCCCCAGGTAGGATGGCCATGCCGCAATCCCTTCTCCTCCATTCTCCTCTCAGGATCTTG
>NW_006159926.1:179193-179915 GCF_000334495.1 Tupaia belangeri chinensis | reverse complement strand
TACATTCCCACCAACAGTGAAGGAGGGTTCCCTTTTCACCACATCCCCACCAACACTTATCACTTTTTATATTCTTAATCTTTGCCATTCTGACAGGGGTTAGGTGGTATCTCATTGTGGTTTTTATCTGCATCTCCCTTATGATGAGGGATGTTGAGTTTTTCCTCATATGCTTTTTGGCTGTTCTTATGTCTTCCTTAGAGAGATTTTTGTTCAGCTCATTTTCCCATCTTTTAATTGGGCTAATCATTTTTTTTCTCACATAAGGCACTTGAGTTCCCTATGTATTCTGGTTATCAGTCCCTTGTCTGAGGCATATCTAACAAAAATATTTTCCCATTCTGAGGGTTGTTGGTTCACACTTGATCCTGTGTCTTTGGCCATGTAGAAACTTCTTAATCTGATGTAATCCCATTCATCTATTCTTGAGATTATTGACTGTGCTCTGGGGGTTTTATTTAAGATGTCTTTACCTACCCCACTGTCTTCCAGAGTTCTCCCCATGTTTTCCAGCAGCAGTTTTATAGGTTGAGGTCTTAGGTTTAGACCCTTGATCCACTTTGAGTTGATTTTTGTCAATGGTGAGAGGTAGGGGTTCAGATTCATCTTTCTGCAGGTGGATATCCAGTTTTTCCAGCACCATTTACTAAAGAAGTTTGCTTTTCCCCACTGGATTGACTGGTATCCTTTGTAAAAAATCAGTTGGCTGGGGACCAGCAGGT
>NW_006159926.1:177421-179040 GCF_000334495.1 Tupaia belangeri chinensis | reverse complement strand
TGGCCATCCCCCCTGTGGGGGGGGGATTTCTCGCTTTCTGTCTCTCTGTCTTTCTCTGTCTGGCGAGCACACATGCCCTATAGTGAAAACCTCTCCAAAAAAAAAAAAAAAGCAAAAAAGTAAAATCAGTTGGCTGTATGCTTGTGAGTTTATTTCTGAGGACTCTATTCTGTTCCATTGGTCCACCTATCTATTTCTGTGCCTATACTATGCTGTTTTGATTACCACGTCTTAGACAATCTTAAGAGAGACTGCTATCAGGTTCTCAGAGAAGACTGTATCCCTGTACTGGAGAGGTACACTAAAGAAGGGAGAGTGACTGATTATGTGATTAATGATTTGACGGCTGTTCCAATCTCCACCTCTCCAGAAGAAGATTCCACATGGGAGTTTCTCAGACTGATTCTTGACCGCTCAAGGCAAGTACTGAGACAGGATGGGACATTTTTCACACAGGGGAACTGTGTCAATTTGACGGAAGCCCGGTTGCTCTATGAAGAACAGCTTGGGTGCCTGTATGGTCCTGAGGAATTCTCGAAGGAGATTCTCTGTGTCCCTTCATACTTGGAATTCTTACACTGTTTGGGAGAAAGCTAAGCTTTAAAGATGAAATTCCCCCCATCACGCGTGCTGCCCTTCCTGACCACATCCACACAATCAGGCAGTTGATTGTGGATTCCTTACAGTTTTCCTCTTTTAATTATTATTTCTAATTTTTAAAAGTGGAAAATGTATATTTTGATGAGCTAGCGTGTTATGTTTTGAAAGTCAGCTGAAGGCTGATTGGACAGCACAGCAAAGAGTGCTAAATGCACTGACCCCCTAGAATGTGATTTTTGTCACTTTTTCTCTCTCTGTGGGCTTGTTTAGTTTTGATTTTGGTAGACCTTCAATTTGGATATTTGGAGGAATGAACATCATTGATTTGTTCTGGAGGGAAGTTCTTGATGGAAGTTTCTTTTCCTAAAATTGACTTAGATGTTATAATTTTGTGCTTATAAGAGTTAAAAAAAGAAAAAAGAGTAGCAATATTTCAATTAAAATTACAAAAGAGTAAAAAAAAAAAGATATCGTACTGAAAGGACAGAGGTCTTATCGAGTTACGGTTTAATCAGTTGCGTACCACCATGTCACGAATAAGAGCCACGTTTCCCATGCCCTGGAGGGAAGCACAGTCCTTGGCAGTGATCAGGCACCGAGTCTGTGCCCACGGCCGAGCAGCCCAGGTGAACACAACAGGCTACAGTCAGCTCTCCAGCGTTATGAGCTTGCAGCAAACCTAACCGGGATGGTACCTACCAGGGGGTAATATAAATTACTTGGTGTTTCCTAAAGCCTGCTCTGTGGTTTCAGTAATGGCCGTAAGATTCCGAGGGCTCACTACCTCTTAGAAAGTGGAGAGGTTCAGTTACTGTGGCACAGTGACAATGTAACACTCCACGGAAGTCGTATGGGAAGGTCCCAGGTTCGTATCCTGAGGGCTCTCTGTACCTGCTAGACATGTGCTTATTTGTGATCCTGGCTGGCAGAGGCTGGGGTGGGTTATGGCATTATGACCAGGCTGGGGGTGACTTGCCTCTATCTCTTTCATGGAAGAAATAAATAAACTTCCAAAAAAT
>NW_006159926.1:161542-177411 GCF_000334495.1 Tupaia belangeri chinensis | reverse complement strand
AATCCTCTGAGAACTAGTAGTGATTTGCATCTTTTGGTTCCCTTCAGTTAGAATCTTGGGGAAGCACTCTATTCTAGCCCTTTCACATCACACCCTTGTGAGTATTCCAGCAGGCTAGATGTTGGCCACACCAAACACAGCCTTCATTTCTGGAGCTGCCTCAGATTCATCCTTTCTGCAAAAATGGTGGAGACACCTAATCTTCACCCCACCTACCCCTCGGAAAGAACTAGGACAGAAAAGAAAATAGGTGAAACAGTTACCAGGAATCAAAGCCAGTGTATTCTTGCCCAGTGGGCTGGGGTGTGCTGTCTCAGATGACTGTGTGTTGTCTTTTCTGTTTTTCCTTTCCAACAGGAGATTCACTCAATTTTGTGAAAAAGAAGGAGGATTTGCACACCTTGTCCTTTGATTGAGCTGTTTATGTTAGTGTGAATTCTGGCAAGTGTCTCCGAGGGCTTAGCTGAGTGGCTTGGATACAACATCGCTGACTGTTCCAATTTAAGAATTCTCACGAGATTGCACGAAGACAAAGCATCTGCAGAGAGGTGCAGCCTGCAGCGCTCCAATGCTCTAATCTGAGTTCTGCTCTGCAAAGTCCTTTCTAATCCTCTTGTGCCCTGCTGTGGCTAGCAGTCTGGGGAAGGGCAGCAGGAGCAAAAGCTGCAGGATACAGATTTAATTCAATGTAGCCAACAGTTACTGAGCTCCTCCAGTGCCAGACACTGGGCCAGGTTTAGGGGAAACGAAGATTAATAAGATGTGGATCCAAAAGTCAAGGTGGTCACCAGAGAGACATAACCACGTGAATAATAAAAGAGAGGAGGGGACGCGAGGGGAGGGACTTCATGCTGGGAGGAGTGGCATGAACGTGTCTTAAATGACAAGGAGATGTTCACAGGAACACAGGGGCGGGGGACAACCGGGAAGTGAACACAACATTAACAAAGTTAAGAAGGTCCATGGTGTTTGGGGTGAAACTCGAAGGAAGTTTGTCTTGAAAAGAGATGGAAAAAAGACTAGAGGGTAAATGGAGGTACCATTGTCGATTCATTCAACAAACGTTTACTGCTGGAGCTGTAACAGTAAAAAGTGAGTGGACGGGGAGCAGTAGATGGTGTAATGGTTATGTTGCTGACTCCCATGCAGTTGACCATGGTTTAAATCCTGGACTTGGTGACTTAAACCTCACGCCTGGTGTGTGTGCATGCATGCCCAAGATCCTGAGAAGAGAATGGAGGAGAAGGGATTACAGTGTCAGGCCATCCCCCCTGAGGGGTTATTTCTCCCTTTCTATCTCTCTGTCTCTCTCTGTCTCTCTGGCAAGGGCATATGCCCTATAGCAAAAAATCTCTCTTAAAAAAAAAAAGTGAGTGAAGAAATCCTTGCCCACGTGGAGTTCACCTTCAGAGATGGGCGATGGTGTGGGGTGAAAATAAATGTTAAATACCCAAACGAGCAATGCATGTGATAGGCGTTGTGGTTTGTTGGGACTGCCATAGCCAAGTACCACAGACTGGGTCATTTAGACAACAGAGATTTATGGCTGCATGGTTCTGGATACTGGAAGTCCAGGAGTAGGGTACTGACAGGTTGTTTTTTTCCTAAGGGTTGTTCCTGCCTCTTCCCCAGCTTCTCATGGTCTGTGATTAATCTTTTGTGATCCTTGTCTTCTAGAAGCATCACCCTAATCTCTGACTTCATCTTCACATGGTGTTTCCCTAGGCCTATCTCTCTAGGTCCGAATTTTCTCCTTTTATAAGAACATTAGACCCAGTGGCTTAGGGTCCACTCTAACGATCTCATCTTAGCTTGTCATCTGCAAAGACCCCTTTTCCAACTAAGATCACATTCACAGATACTGGGGATTAGAATCTCCATGTCTTTTGGGGAGACATAATTCAACCCATGGCAATATGTTACAATAGAATGTAATAATCCCTGGAGAAAAACCGAGTAGCTTAAGTATATTGAGGAGGGCATCTGTGTGTGAGGCAGGGGCTGGGAGAGATTTGCAGTGTTCAAGCTGGTCTGGAGCGTGATCCATCGTGGAGGAGACACCGGACAAAGCCTGGAGGGAGCTAAGGGAGTGAAACTCTTCAGTGTCTGGGGGAAGAGGATTCTGGGTAGAGGGGAAAAGCCAGTGCAAAGGCCTTGAGTTAGAATGTACCTGGTGGGGCTTCCCCATGGTCTCTAAGGGAGGCAAATCCCACACAGCTGACCATGATTCCAGTCCTGGCCTGAGAAATATACTGGGAACAGGTGCATGTGTGCCTCAAATCCCAACAGGATGGAGAAATGGATAAGGGATTATGGGATGACCACATCCCACTGGGGGGTGCTTTCTTTCTCTCTGTCTCTGTCTTTTGGTCTCTTCCTGGTAAGCACACATGCCCTCTGACAATTAAAACCAAAATGAAATATAAAAAGAATATGTCTGGTGAGTGTGAGGAGTAGAGAGAAGAGAGGTCGACAAGGCTGGAGCAGAGTGAGGAGAGGGCAGTAGGAAAGGAGGGTGATGACCATGGTTTCTGGGGCCTGCAGGCTCTTACCACCACTGGGAGGACTTTGGCCAGGGAGTCATTGGGTAGTTTTGAGCAGAAGAGTGGGATGACCCAACTTAGGTTCTGAAAGCTTTTGAGGGTGCTGCATTGAGAATGGTCTCGGGGTGGGGCTGGGTTGGATATAGGATGACCACTTAGGAGGTGACTGTGATTCCAGCTGAGAGGTGTGGGGTTGCTTTGCCTCGGGTGTTGAGTGGAAGTGGTGTGAAATTGAGTGGGTGTATTGAGTTTGAGCTGCATCTGGCACACGCACGTGTGCAGAGTTGGAAGCTGAGGTTGGGCTCTGGAGTTAGGAAAACGTGAGCTCGTGTTCTCCGAGTCCACTTCATGCAAGCGGCCACTCCGAGAGTGCTTTCCAGCTGGGGATTTTCTGTATTCCTTAATACCTCATGTCCCCTACCTCTAGGCTGAGGACACACAGATTCTTTTCCTTCTTTCTTCTTCTTTTTAAATGCTAGAGGACACATGCATGTGCAAGAGAGGGAGCTGGGACGCAAACCCTGATGGGCTACATGGGATCCCGCTTCCTCTGTGCTGTGCCTAATGCTGTGCTATGGGGCCTGCCCTACATAGGCTTTTAATGATGGAGAATCACATACTGTGGACCCTCTTTCCTTTAAGAAACAGAGAAAAGACACATAGCGAAGGGACTCAGTGTGATCAGACAATCTATTTTTGCATGTCTTGGGTCTGGTAGAGATCAGGACAACCAAAAGCCGTGCTCCTCTCTACGAGGGTGAGCTTTGTAACAGTGACCTGTGGACACACTCCTCCAGGGAGCAAGATGAAGACGAACCAGAGCTGCGATGGGGGTGCATAACCTTGTCCCTACTGCGTCCCCAGTCTAACTGTGCTGGGCTGCCAATCCTCCTTTGTCCTTTCCTCCTGTCACTGTCCAAGTTCAGGCTTGAATCTCCTCTCACCTGGGATACGGGAATAGTTTCTTCAGTAATTTTCCTACTTTTCATCTCTCATTACTTCCTTCTAAACTATTGTTAAGATTATTCCTAGAATAATTCTCCCCAAATCTGAAACTGATGATAAACCTTACCGTGGGCTCCTTCTTTTTTGAGAGGTTTTTGCTATAGGGCAGGTGCACTCGCCAGAAAGACAGAGAGACGACAGAAAGCGAGAAATCCCTCCCCAGGGGGGATGGTCACGCCACAATCCCTTCTCCTCCATTCTCTCGGAATCTTGGGCACACACGCACACATGCCCAGTGTGAGTTTAAGCCACCAGGTCCGGGACTTGAACCGCGGTCGGCTACATGGGAGTCCAGCGACATAGCCATTATGCTAACTGCTGGTACCTCCCCCACCCCCGGGGCTTCTTCTTGAAACCTGTTGACAACCCCACATTGCTTTTCAAGCCACCGGGTTCAGGACTTGAACTGTGAAGTCAGTCATGTGGGATCCAGTTCCTTAGCCACTATGCCACCTGCTGGTCCCTTTCATTGTTTTATAGTAGCAGACATTCTTCATCCTGGTTCCAAAACTATTCTCTCCTCAGCCCAGCTCTACCTCTCCAGACTTTCCTCCACTGCTCTCGCTTCAGATTCCAACCTCACCTTGCTAGATCAGTTCCTTCCCCCAACTGCCTTCCTCTATGCCAAGAAGCAAACTTTGATTGGGAACAGTTATTGTAATTTAATATCCTGCATTTCTATTTATGTCATTCATTATTATATTTTAGTTTTCTAAAGTTTACTTATTTATTTATTCAGTGAGACAGAGAGACAGAGAGAGAAAAAGGGGGAAGGAGGCACCCTCAGCAAGATCTCCACACCATCATTCACCTCCAGTCTAAGCTGGTCAGGATCACAGGCATATGTGTGCATGCCGAGTGCGTGCAGAGAGGTGTCAGGATGTGAACCCAGGACCTGTCCAGTTATGTTACCATGGTGCCAATGCCTGGCCCTGTATCTTTCATTCTTATGGAACAGTGGAAAGAACATGGATTTCTGAGCTAGCAGAGTCAGATTGGAATCATAGCTTTGACAAGAACCAACTGTGGGGGACCAGAAGTTGGCATAATGGCTATGTCGCTGGACTCCCTTGTAGTCTACTGCATTTTGATTCTTGGACCTGGTGGCTTAAAAAACTCATGCCGGGCACGTGTGCATGTGTGCCCAAGATCCCGAGAGGAGAATGGATGAGAAGGGATTGTGGTGTGGCCATCCCCCTTGGGGGGTGATTTCTCACTTTCTGTGTCTTCATCTCTCAGTCTTTCTGGTGAGCGCATGTGCCCTATAGCAAAATCGGGGCGCCGGGGCCGCATACGAAAACACACTCCCAAAAAAAAAAAAAAAAAAAAAAAAAAGAACCAGCTGTGGGACTTTAATCACCTACTTGCTTTCTCTTGGACTTGATTACTTGATTTTCATATTCATTTGATGGACATAGTACACACCTTCCAGGAGTCTTGTAAAGGGAGAGACCATGTCGTTAAAATGACTGCTCAGCATCAGACTTGTAAGAAACACTCAGTGAGTGACAACCATTATTATTAAATATCAGTTTGGAGATTAGGAAATCAGACTTTCAGAAGTTGCTAAAGTTCATGAAACCTCACAGAATATATAATTTCCTGGGCAGATGGTGGAGAGAAAAAGACGATGATTCAAGAGAGACCATGCACGATTCCTGAGTTGTCTGGAAAGTCCTGACACATTTTTGCACAGAAAAGTACGTCATGACTTTCTTGACAACCTAATAATCAATATTAGGCTTTACTCTAATGCAGAATTATCTTTCATCAATTTAAAGCCAACTAATGTACATTTTATAATTTCACTTGCAAAATTGGGTTGCAACTTTTGTGCTATTTAGGAGAAAATTAATAGGGAGAACATGATTCAGAGCTCTTCATGTGGAGATGTTTAACCTACTTAACCAAGTAAACGTTGAAGTAATGTAGAATCAATTTAGCAGAATCAGTTTATTTTAGAGACCATGTGCTGCTTGAAATAATTTCAAGATGTAAAATTAGACTGGGAGTCAGAAAGGATATAGAAATCATTAGCATATCTTGTTTTAAAGATGAAAAAATAGAGGAATAGAAAGGTCAGCTGGCTTGTACAAGCCCACAAACTACAAAACTAAGACAAGGTCAGCCGTTGGCATGACAGTTAAGGTGGCTGATTGCCAACTGCGCAGTTTGAACCCCAGACCTGGCAGCTTGAAAAGCACACCAGGGGCATGTGCATACATGCCCAAAATCCTAAGAGAAGAATGGACGGAAAGGACTGAGATGTGACCACCATTACCCCTGGGGCGTGCTTTCTCACGGGCCTTCTTTCTTTGTTTCTCTCTTAGTCTCTCTCGTATGAGTTCATGCACCCTATAGCAAAACAAACAAAAATCCCCCCACCCCTGAAAAACAAAACAAAACAAAAACAAAAATCAAAAAACAAAAGAAAAAGCTGAGGTCACCTGATTGCTGAACAACAAACATCACCTTTGACATTTAAGGTCATCAGTGGTTTTTTTTTTTTTTTTTGTTCTAAGCCTCAACTGCTTACTTAGCATTACTGTTTTTTGGCAAATTCTTGATGACAATGAAGGGGATACTATTAAAGCTGTCGTGTAATTTCAATGTATCATTAATTCATGCTGGGTGTCCAGTGTGGCTCTGGAACAGACTACAAGGATTTGGCCACTTTACTTGGGCAGAGTTGTGAGGGAGACCTGCACAGTGAGAAATCCCATTGGCAACATCACACTGGACAAGTGTTCCTGACTTACAAAAAATTTGGCCTCGAAAGACTACATTTAACTCACTGGTCTTTAATTAGGACCATTGTAAGTTTAAGATTTGTTGTCCAGAGTGGATTTTCTGAATCCTGAGGTCTGGCTTGCTTAGCACTTCGTCTCAGTAAAGATCAAAGGCATTTTCTCAACCATACCATACTCTCCCCTGGGATCTAAGAGCGGAGAATTCTGGTGAAGGTACTTTGCAGGGTCATGCCGTTTTAGGATTCCTCACTGGCTGAAACAAAAATATGGAGAAATTTATCCGAGAGATGTTTTGAGAAAAATGAGCTGACTGCAAATGATTTTAAAGGGTGATAGCTTATGCAGATTACTGCTGGCTGGAAAACCTTCTTTGGCTGAGTGTATAGTCTCCAGAATTCCTATTACCTGACTTTGGGAGACACTGAAAAGAAGGAAAGCTAGTGTGATTCATTTCCAAAAAGTCCACGTATTAGTTTAACAAAAGAATTGTACCCTTGGCACCCTTACTTGAGACAAAATAAATCAGTGTATTAATTACTTGAGTAAAGCTAACAGTAGGAAAACAACTGCAAGGGGGAGAAGACAAATTCCTCTGCTGTGGAAGGTTACAGATGAGGCTGGAATGATATGCATCAAGAAATCAGTAAAGGGGAACCAGCAGTTAGCGTAATGGCTATGTCGCTGGACTCCCACGTAGTCAACTGCGGTTCGCGTCCCAGACCCGGTGGCTTAAAACTCACGCCGGGTGCGTGTGCGTGCGTGCCCAAGATCCCAAGAGGAGAATGGAGGAGAAGGGATTGCGGTGTGACCATCCCCCTGGGGGGTGATTTCTCGCTTTCTGTCTCTATGTCTCTCTCTGTCTGTCTGGCGAGTGCACACGCCCTATAGAGAAAACCTCTCAAAAAAAAAAAATCAGTAAAAATGTGCACTTCCCAGCTCTGCCCGCCACCCAGCCCTGTTCAATACCACGGACTTCTTTTCAAATACTACAGACTTTTTTCTACCTGGAATGAAGCAGGCAAATTATTGCTCATCCTTTGATATCCAAGATACACGTGACTTTGTCTTTTCTTCTCTTTTTCCTTTGCCTTCTCCTTGGACGTAACAATTTTGATAAGAATGAAATGTATGTTTTTGGTTGGAAGCATTATGAGTACATAAACGATGCTGGTAGGGCTGCTATTGTGCTTACAGCTTTACTTTATTAATTTAATTTATTTTTATACTCCAGTCACTGTCCATCGCCACAGGTTGTAAATGAATTTTCCTAGCATGGATACACTATACACCAGTCCAGTTAAAGATATTACCATACGTGTTCTCATCAACAGATAGTCCTCCATTTCTGTGTCCCTTAAATGTCTTGTCTCTCTATTTTTCTCCTTGATTCCCTTCCTCTCACCCTCCCCCATAAAAATGATAACTTTTTAAAAGTTTATTTATTTCATTTTTCAGAGAGAGAGGGAGAGAGAGACAGGCACCCTTAACAAGGTCATCATGGTACAATCCATTCCCACCTTAAGCCAGCCAGGATCATGGCGTTCATGTTCCTGGCCTGCACAGGGGAGTCTCAGGTTGTGAACTTGGGACCTTCCCATGTGGGTCCAGCATTATAGAGTATCGTGTTCCCACAGCACCACCAGCGGGTGCCCACAGTCATAATTTTTAAATGCCACCCAAACTTCAGTCTGTGGGTGGTGGTTCGAGGATGCTCCAGAGGACCTGTGCCAGCTGTCCTGCTGCAGGACATTTGAAATTGCTGTTCCCTCTGCTTTTAATGCTCCCCTTTCCTTGTCCAATTAACTCTGACTCATGCTGCACAGCCCAGTGTAAAGGCCTCTTCCTAGTGACGCTCAGTAGGCGTCAGGCCCTCTGGTGTGTCGTCACTGCCTGCAGTACTTTTCCTTCAACCCTTCTCAGACGGTGCGATTGTGGATTTGTGTGATTTGATCAAGGTCTGCCTCTCCTTTTGGATTGGAAGATACACCACATGGACAGTGTCCATGGTGGTTCTGATGACCGTGGTATGCCCAGACCTGCCACAGAGCAGACTCTACTTAGGAAATGTTTGTCATATAAAATAACAAATTTTCTTAACTAATAATAACAATGTGTACCATTTATGGAACATCTGTGTGTTCAGTGCAGTAATAGCTGTTTTCCGTATTACATGTATTCAGCTAGTTAACAGTACCACTGCACGGAGTTTTACTTTATTTATTTATTTGTGGCTTACTTATTTATTTCTTCCATGAGAGAGGAGAGAGAAGAGAGACAGAAAGAGAGAGAGAAGACAAGCATGACTAAAGGGTCCTCATGCCATGATCCACCCCTAGCTTCAGCCAGCCAGTGTCATGGGCATGCATGTGTGAACCCAGCATGCACAGGCAGAGCGTCCCCTATGACTGCACACTGTGGGGAGCTGAATCACCACTGTACTACTACGGCTGGCCACAAAGTCTTACTGTAATCCTAAACATTGCTCACTACGTTCTTTGTCTGCCATTTGGTGTAAGAGCTTTTCTTTGATTATGAGTCCATTGTTTAGAACTGCCTTAGCCTCTTTTTGTATAAGCTACACATATATTGCCTTATTTATGACTTGCAAAATGTCTAAGATCTAAGAACACCTGCAAAGTAATTTGAGCGCGGAATCCTGTTACATTTCTACTTCCCCCACATCAGTATTTCCAATGATATCACCAACTAGTTTGAAAAGTACTTTAAGATGACTTGTCTTTTACTTTTTGCCTTCATATTTCATTGGTATATAAAATGTTTAATTGTTTTATATTAAAGAATGTGTAAATTGGCATAAGTATATTTAAAAAGAAACACAATTATGTCTTGGTAGGTGGTACAAGTGGATAAGAAGGGCATTTCTTTCGAGTAGCCTGAGAGTGCTGCCATTATGGTTGACCCTTAGTGGGAATGTGGAAGGGAGGATGGAGAGTTTCAACTAGTTGGGTGAGCTGGCCAATTGGAGGCTGGTTAAGGGAGCTTTTACTGCTTTATTACATTTTATGACAGAGAAAATCGAGTCTCAGAGAGGTAAAGTAACTTTCCCAAAGTCACAAAGTTAGTTGAGTGGGGGAAAATTTTGTATACAAATTCAGATCTACATGACTCCAAAGCCAGTGATCTTTAGAATGAATGATTCACCTTCATGAACGTCCAGTAAAGCCTCTGGAGGAAACTGTGCCAATTTCACATACAGAGATGGGCAATCACCAAAACATTCAATAGTTAATAAATTATTTAAGAGTCTCTTGCAGAAGTAGGAGCCATTTTTTAACATCTACCATAGCTGTGAGCCATTGTATCCTAAGAAGAGGGGCACCATGCCTTTCTATTAGGCTGTGGTCTCTTGAAGGATGAATGCGTGTGTGTGCATTAATTTATAGTAATAACTAAAAATAATTGAATAACCTGTACATATTTATTGACTGAATAAATAACTTCATTAAAATGAAAATACAACCTCTTAGATTCCTGACTAGGTGCTATTGGTCACCCCTCAGTGTCCCTATTGAATTTTACCCTCCTACAAATCCATTCAGGAAGTTTCTATTTTGCATTTTTTCAAAGGGATTTCACTTTATACATTTGATGTTCTGAATTTATACTCTTTGAGGTGGAGTATGTAAAATGAGTTGTGATGCATGATGTGCAAGACAAACTAGACGTGACTTGTTTTAAAACAAACCAGATAATTCTGGCTTAAGATGGGTAACTGATCACTCATTCACTTTCATATTTTCATCTAGGTTTTCTTTTTGCAAGGTCTCTGCTGAGTTATTATAAAAGTCTAAAGGATGTGTACAATGGTTTGAATGTGTCCCCCAAAACTTCATGTGTTGGAGATTTGACAGTTGTTGTATGTGTATTAAGAGGGTAGAAACTTATGGTATGAAAAAGAGGGACTTTGGAGAGGCACTTAAGATTAGTCATCATGGTGAGGCCCCTATGACTGAAACATAGTGGTTTTATCAGAAAAAGAAGAGAGGTAAGACCGGCAGGTGGCGTATGTCACTGGATTCCCATGTAGTTGACTGTGGTTTGAGTCCTGGACCTGGCAACTTAAAACTCACCCCAGGCACTTGCACATGCATGCCCAAAAGCCCAAGAGGAGAGTGGAGAAGAAGGGGTTGCAGTGTGGACTCCCCTCTGGGGGTGATATCTCATTTTCTGTCTCTCCCTCTGTCTCTCCAGTGATCACGCATGCTCTGTAGCATCTCTCTCTCTAAAAAAAAAAGAGAGAGAGAAAGAAAGAAGAGGGAGACAGATCAGAGTGTACACGGGCACACACACACACCTCAGTGCTCTGCAGAGTCCCCACCAACAGAAAGAATGTCACCAGATGCAGCCTTGGACTGCTAAAACTGTGAGCTAAAAAAGCCTTTATTCTTTATAATGCTCCAGTCTGGTATCCAGGTAAAGTAACAGAAAATGGACTACAACAATAAATTGATCATGACATAAATAAAAGCAAGAGTTGATCATTGGCAAAGGAGAAGTTTAATGAATTTCTGGCAGGCAGAAAGTGGATGAAAGATTACAGAGGAAACAAAACTGCATCCTAGAACAAGCAGAACTCTGGGATGAGTATTGAACTCATACATTGTAATTCTGAGGAAGGGCAAGAATGATTCTTTGTGCATCCTACAACAAGCAGATCTCTGGGATGAGTATTTAACTCATATATTGTAATTCTGAGGAAGGGCAAGAATGATTCTTTGAGCTAAAACCAAAGGGGGTTGTCAGTTGAAAATCTGTACATGAAGAGAGTCCGCCTCAACCCAGCTTACATTAGAAACCCTTGATGATCAGTAATTTACCACCAAACAAACGTATGAACAAGTAGACAACAAGCAGATCTCTGGGATGAGTATTTAACTCATATATTGTAATTCTGAGGAAGGGCAAGAATGATTCTTTGAGCTAAAACCAAAGGGGGTTGTCAGTTGAAAATCTGTACATGAAGAGAGTCCGCCTCAACCCAGCTTACATTAGAAACCCTTGATGATCAGTAATTTACCACCAAACAAACGTATGAACAAGTAGAACCGGGTTTTACAAACAAATGGGAGAACGAGGGCAATATGAATGAACGTTTCTCGCCCTGGCAATGCTGGCATTTGGCTGTCCCCTAGGCCAAGGCTGGCTCTCTACCCCTCATCCCTAAGCAAAGTCTTCCAGACAACAAACTCTACTCTAGTACACGGGACGGGACTCCTAAGTAGTTCTGTCCTACTGACTCTTTTTTTTGAGAGATTTTTCACTGTAGGGCGCGTGCGCTCGCCAGACAGACAGAGAGAGACATAGAGACAGAAAGCGAGAAATCACCCCCCAGGGGGGATGGTCACGCCGCAATCCCTTCTCCTCCATTCTCCTCTCGGGATCTTGGGCGCGCACGCACACGCGCCCGGCGTGAGTTTTAAGCCACCGGGTCCGGGACACGAACTGCGGTCGACTACGTGGGAATCCAGCGACATAGCCATTACGCTAACTGCTGGTTCCCATGTCCTACTGACTCTTAAATATGGACAGATCACCAAGGGTCACCAGTGTTTGAGAAAAACCTGCACCGTGAAAGAAAAGAATAAGGACAGTTAAAGAAAAAAAATCCCAAAGGACACATGTAATTCAAGGAACAAAGCAGACTATAAGAAGTTCTAGTGAGTTTCTTCCGAGAAATTCAATACTTTTTTCATTCATAAAATAGTATGTTATTATGAAACATGAGTAATCTGGTTATTGAAAAAACAATCAGTAAAAGGGTTGGACTATTCAGGTAGGGGAATCTCTTAGAAAGTAACCCATAAAGACTAAGGGATGAAAATACGAAAGAAAAGGAAAGAGGCCCAGATCAACCCAAGATATCCGCTGTCTTACTAATGGAGATTTCAGAGGAGAGACTAGAAAACGTGAATGAGAAGATATAATCCAAAAAATAACAAAAGAGGACTTCCTGTACTAGTTTTTTGGAACAATGAATAGGTAACAGACTCGTCTCAACTCATCACTGTCAAGCTTCAAAAGAAAAATGCAGTAAAGGAGAATGTTAAGAAATTTTGAGAGAGAAGGGGAGAACAAAGGTCACTTAGAAAAGAACCCAGATCAGACCATCTGAACTTCCCTCTCAGCAACTCTAGATGCCAGCACATAATGGAATGTGCTCAGAGTTGCGAAGCAATATTATTTTCAGTCTCACATTGTATATTCAGAAACGTTCTCACTGAAGAGTAGGGATAGAATAAACACACTTTCAGATATATAAGGATTTGAAAGTTTTACTTGTGACATATAATTTCTCAGAAGTTATTTGGAGGATATGCTCCAGCCAAACAAGTGGGTAAATCAAGAAAGAAGGCCTGAGATCCAACGCAGAATAATGACTAATAACAAATTACAGCCAAGGAGTAGGTCTGGAGAGGGTTAGGTCTAGACTGAGGCTCTAAGAGGGAATATATGGAAAAACAAAAGTTGAGATCTTTCAGAGATTGGAAAAGTAAGGATCTCAGAAGGGCAAGCAATGCAAAGTGGCTACCAAAGTAGGAGAAAGGTGAAAAGCAGGATAGACAGGAAGAGGATGAGGGTAAGGGGAAAGGGGGGAGGAGGAGAAAGATAAAACCTAGTGGAAACAAAAATTTAGAATGCCCTAATAATATGCTACTTGGTCTCACGGTCAACAATACCACATAGTCATAGTAATGTGTCAGGTTGTCAGAAAAGTCATGATGCATTTCTGCATACAAAAACATAGAAAAATAGGTCATGACTTTTCTGCAACCCAGTAAATACTGTTCACTGGGTTTCAACATTCAGAATCAACCAATCAACAGAGGAAGGGAGACGATTATGGATACACAAGAACATAAAGTGGTGTCACTATTGACAAGGACAAGCCCCGGTAGGTGCAGTAGTGCTAGAAGTTGTGAGGTGGGGTGGGGAGACAAAGAAGAAAGAACAAGGCCATAAAAATCCCCGTTGGGACTGGCCCCATAGCATGGCGGTTAGCTCTGCTCAGAGGAAGCTGGATCCCACATGACCACTTGGGACTTGAATCCTGGCCCTGGCAGCTGAAAACATACCAGGCATGCACGTGTGCCCAGGATCCTGATGGGGTGGAGACTGGAGGAAAACAGCCTGCAGGATCAGGCCCTGCTGTGGAAGCTGCCGCTCTCTCTCTCTCTCTCCCTGTGCACATATGCATATACATGGGCATGTGGCAGTGGTGCCCTACTACAAAGGACCTCGATGCGGGCATCCAGGCCATGGCAGGGCCTTGGAAAGGTTTCTGGGTTCTTCTTGGACATACTCATTTGCTTGGGGCTCTCTTGTGGATTATTTGGGAGACCCCTTTCTGGGTAAGCAGATAAGAACAATTAGTGAACCTGAGAAAGTTATGTGTCATAAGAAGGCGTGAGCCCAGAGTAATAGCGATCCTGATTGCTTATTGGATTTTACGTTGATTTAGGCTTAGCTTTTCTTAAAAACCCTCATGTCTTTACCAACTTATCTCTCTGTGATTTTTCTGATGCTTAATCACCTTTGTTATTGCCTAGGCCAAAGACCTCTCATGTTCTCTGCCTTCTGAAGTGTCCTTACTCATCTCACTTACCGGATCTTGGATGATAGTAGTTGAAAGTGGGGTCGTGTAAAGGACTGCAGCACTGATATTTACCCTTCTCCTAGAAAACTCCAGATTCAGAGTTTTGCTCTCAGTGTCCCGTTTTATTTATGGAAATCATGTTAAGTCTATTTCTGTACGCCATTTCTAGGACATCCCTGTCTAACCACGTTTGTTCTCTAAACTTTGTTCAGAGAGATAGGATGGAGTCTATGACCAGAAACAGGCAGCACTGTCTTTGATGGCCGCTGAACACGATTCGTTCTTCTCCAAACCAGCCCCTAAGGTGTTGCGGGCAGGGTCTCCGGGTTGGGTTTCCAGGACCCAAAACACAGCAGCTATGCAGGAAGGTTTGCCAGAAGTTAAATGAGTATTTCCACCACAAGCCCTGGCAGCCTTGTCTTTGTTTTGGCTAATTACTGAGGAATCATGCTAATGATGAGAGGTTCTCCTGCAATGTTACATATTCAACTCCGAGGTGGCTGTCAGGATCTGGTAGGACCTATGAGATATCTTTGCTAAGTGAGCTCACCACTCCTCTTGAGTTACCCAGGACTGCACAGTGGAAAGTTTTCAACACTCTTGAAATATTTTTCTAGGACCTAAGAGCCTATGAGGAAAAATCTGATTTCGTTTACAAAATGATTCATAAAGTTCATGATCCATTTTGACTTTATGTTACCTCAGTTGGAAGATGGTCCTCTGGCCAATTCTTAAGACTAAATTCTTCAGGGAAATGTTGGACCCTGACTGTCAAGACCTGGCCTGTGTGGGAGTTCTTCGTGGTGTATTCCCATTGAACGAGTGTGATAGCTGCTGACAGGAACACAGGGTTTCCTACCAGGGAGCCCTTCCTCCTGCTCTCAGTCTCTTTCATACCCTGGTGGAAGTAAGTTTAATCCCATAGACTTCGGTGGGCATTTCAGCCACGTTCCCCATCCAGTCCCAAATGTCAGATGTTCTTACAGTAAAACTTGCAATGGAATTTTTTACTAGCACACAAGTGCAGATTCACCCTTTTTTCTTTCTCTTTTTTCTTTTTCCTTTTTTCCTCTCTGATCTCTATCAGCAAAATGAGGTTTGGGATTTGATGGGGTCGTGTCAGAATCAAATTCCCTTAATTCTCATTCTAACACAGTGCTCTATCTAGTTGAAAGGTCTTCTGCTCTCTCAACATTTATTGCTCCAACGAGGGACCTAGCAGAGGAGAAGTATCAGAGTCTTGGGTTTTACACGTCAGTCTGAACTCTGACGCTGATGGCTGGTATTGACCTTGCTCTTACTGTCAAGGAATCTTATCTACATGGACGAGTTGGGCATTGTAGTTCTTGAAGGCCTTTTTATTTATTTATTTATTTTTCTTAATTTCATCCACAAGTGAGAAAGAGGAAGAGAGAAAGAGAGAGAGATACAGTAGGGGATGCCTCATCTACTCCCAGTCTCAGCCAGCCCTAGACCATGGACACTCTTGTGCCCTGTGTACTCAGGGAGGTCTCTGGACGTGAACCCAGAACCCTCTCATGTGGGTCAGTTGTCCAGTGTGTCGTGTTTTAGTGCTGTATCACAGTTCAAATGCCCAAGTATTCTAATCTAAAGCAATTTCACAAAATACCAAGTATTGATTACATTTTCCTATTTCATCCACCTGTCAGTTAAGATTATTGTGTCATCTTGTAATATATATCTTAGAACAGCAATATGAATCTATTAATTGGGTGTTTACTGCTAATGATTCCCTTTCTCTAAGAGACAATACAATTTTCTATTTTGTCATTATGTCTCCATTGTTTTCTGAAACACTTTTTTTTTTTTTTGAGAGGTTTTTGCTATAGGGCGTGTGCGCTCGCCAGACAGACAGAGAGAGACAGAGAGATAGAAAGTGAGAAATCACCCCCTGGGGGGATGGCCACACCACAATCCCTTCTCCACCATTCTCCT
>NW_006159926.1:156981-161031 GCF_000334495.1 Tupaia belangeri chinensis | reverse complement strand
GCGGTCGACTACGTGGGAATCCAGTGACATAGCCATTACGCTAACTGCTGGTTCCCATGTCCTACTGACTCTTAAATATGGACAGATCACCAAGGGTCACCAGTGTTTGAGAAAAACCTGCACCGTGAAAGAAAAGAATAAGGACAGTTAAAGAAAAAAAATCCCAAAGGACACATGTAATTCAAGGAACAAAGCAGACTATAAGAAGTTCTAGTGAGTTTCTTCCGAGAAATTCAATACTTTTTTCATTCATAAAATAGTATGTTATTATGAAACATGAGTAATCTGGTTATTGAAAAAACAATCAGTAAAAGGGTTGGACTATTCAGGTAGGGGAATCTCTTAGAAAGTAACCCATAAAGACTAAGGGATGAAAATACGAAAGAAAAGGAAAGAGGCCCAGATCAACCCAAGATATCCGCTGTCTTACTAATGGAGATTTCAGAGGAGAGACTAGAAAACGTGAATGAGAAGATATAATCCAAAAAATAACAAAAGAGGACTTCCTGTACTAGTTTTTTGGAACAATGAATAGGTAACAGACTCGTCTCAACTCATCACTGTCAAGCTTCAAAAGAAAAATGCAGTAAAGGAGAATGTTAAGAAATTTTGAGAGAGAAGGGGAGAACAAAGGTCACTTAGAAAAGAACCCAGATCAGACCATCTGAACTTCCCTCTCAGCAACTCTAGATGCCAGCACATAATGGAATGTGCTCAGAGTTGCGAAGCAATATTATTTTCAGTCTCACATTGTATATTCAGAAACGTTCTCACTGAAGAGTAGGGATAGAATAAACACACTTTCAGATATATAAGGATTTGAAAGTTTTACTTGTGACATATAATTTCTCAGAAGTTATTTGGAGGATATGCTCCAGCCAAACAAGTGGGTAAATCAAGAAAGAAGGCCTGAGATCCAACGCAGAATAATGACTAATAACAAATTACAGCCAAGGAGTAGGTCTGGAGAGGGTTAGGTCTAGACTGAGGCTCTAAGAGGGAATATATGGAAAAACAAAAGTTGAGATCTTTCAGAGATTGGAAAAGTAAGGATCTCAGAAGGGCAAGCAATGCAAAGTGGCTACCAAAGTAGGAGAAAGGTGAAAAGCAGGATGGACAGGAAGAGGATGAGGGTAAGGGGAAAGGGGGGAGGAGGAGAAAGATAAAACCTAGTGGAAACAAAAATTTAGAATGCCCTAATAATATGCTACTTGGTCTCACGGTCAACAATACCATATAGTCATAGTAATGTGTCAGGTTGTCAGAAAAGTCATGATGCATTTCTGCATACAAAAACATAGAAAAATAGGTCATGACTTTTCTGCAACCCAGTAAATACTGTTCACTGGGTTTCAACATTCAGAATCAACCAATCAACAGAGGAAGGGAGACGATTATGGATACACAAGAACATAAAGTGGTGTCACTATTGACAAGGACAAGCCCAGGTAGGTGCAGTAGTGCTAGAAGTTGTGAGGTGGGGTGGGGAGACAAAGAAGAAAGAACAAGGCCATAAAAATCCCCGTTGGGACTGGCCCCATAGCATGGCGGTTAGCTCTGCTCAGAGGAAGCTGGATCCCACATGACCACTTGGGACTTGAATCCTGGCCCTGGCAGCTGAAAACATACCAGGCATGCACGTGTGCCCAGGATCCTGATGGGGTGGAGACTGGAGGAAAACAGCCTGCAGGATCAGGCCCTGCTGTGGAAGCTGCCACTCTCTCTCTCTCTCTCCCTCTGCACATATGCATATACATGGGCATGTGGCAGTGGTGCCCTACTACAAAGGACCTCGATGCGGGCATCCAGGCCATGGCAGGGCCTTGGAAAGGTTTCTGGGTTCTTCTTGGACATACTCATTTGCTTGGGGCTCTCTTGTGGATTATTTGGGAGACCCCTTTCTGGGTAAGCAGATAAGAACAATTAGTGAACCTGAGAAAGTTATGTGTCATAAGAAGGCGTGAGCCCAGAGTAATAGCGATCCTGATTGCTTATTGGATTTTACGTTGATTTAGGCTTAGCTTTTCTTAAAAACCCTCATGTCTTTACCAACTTATCTCTCTGTGATTTTTCTGATGCTTAATCACCTTTGTTATTGCCTAGGCCAAAGACCTCTCATGTTCTCTGCCTTCTGAAGTGTCCTTACTCATCTCACTTACCGGATCTTGGATGATAGTAGTTGAAAGTGGGGTCGTGTAAAGGACTGCAGCACTGATATTTACCCTTCTCCTAGAAAACTCCAGATTCAGAGTTTTGCTCTCAGTGTCCCGTTTTATTTATGGAAATCATGTTAAGTCTATTTCTGTACGCCATTTCTAGGACATCCCTGTCTAACCACGTTTGTTCTCTAAACTTTGTTCAGAGAGATAGGATGGAGTCTATGACCAGAAACAGGCAGCACTGTCTTTGATGGCCGCTGAACACGATTCGTTCTTCTCCAAACCAGCCCCTAAGGTGTTGCGGGCAGGGTCTCCGGGTTGGGTTTCCAGGACCCAAAACACAGCAGCTATGCAGGAAGGTTTGCCAGAAGTTAAATGAGTATTTCCACCACAAGCCCTGGCAGCCTTGTCTTTGTTTTGGCTAATTACTGAGGAATCATGCTAATGATGAGAGGTTCTCCTGCAATGTTACATATTCAACTCCGAGGTGGCTGTCAGGATCTGGTAGGACCTATGAGATATCTTTGCTAAGTGAGCTCACCACTCCTCTTGAGTTACCCAGGACTGCACAGTGGAAAGTTTTCAACACTCTTGAAATATTTTTCTAGGACCTAAGAGCCTATGAGGAAAAATCTGATTTCGTTTACAAAATGATTCATAAAGTTCATGATCCATTTTGACTTTATGTTACCTCAGTTGGAAGATGGTCCTCTGGCCAATTCTTAAGACTAAATTCTTCAGGGAAATGTTGGACCCTGACTGTCAAGACCTGGCCTGTGTGGGAGTTCTTCGTGGTGTATTCCCATTGAACGAGTGTGATAGCTGCTGACAGGAACACAGGGTTTCCTACCAGGGAGCCCTTCCTCCTGCTCTCAGTCTCTTTCATACCCTGGTGGAAGTAAGTTTAATCCCATAGACTTCGGTGGGCATTTCAGCCACGTTCCCCATCCAGTTCTTACAGTAAAACTTGCAATGGAATTTTTTACTAGCACACAAGTGCAGATTCACCCTTTTTTCTTTCTCTTTTTTCTTTTTCCTTTTTTCCTCTCTGATCTCTATCAGCAAAATGAGGTTTGGGATTTGATGGGGTCGTGTCAGAATCAAATTCCCTTAATTCTCATTCTAACACAGTGCTCTATCTAGTTGAAAGGTCTTCTGCTCTCTCAACATTTATTGCTCCAACGAGGGACCTAGCAGAGGAGAAGTATCAGAGTCTTGGGTTTTACACGTCAGTCTGAACTCTGACGCTGATGGCTGGTATTGACCTTGCTCTTACTGTCAAGGAATCTTATCTACATGGACGAGTTGGGCATTGTAGTTCTTGAAGGCCTTTTTATTTATTTATTTATTTTTCTTAATTTCATCCACAAGTGAGAAAGAGGAAGAGAGAAAGAGAGAGAGAGAGATCCAGAGGCATTCCTATTAGGGGATGCCTCATCTACTCCCAGTCTCAGCCAGCCCTAGACCATGGACACTCTTGTGCCCTGTGTACTCAGGGAGGTCTCTGGACGTGAACCCAGAACCCTCTCATGTGGGTCAGTTGTCCAGTGTGTCGTGTTTTAGTGCTGTATCACAGTTCAAATGCCCAAGTATTCTAATCTAAAGCAATTTCACAAAATACCAAGTATTGATTACATTTTCCTATTTCATCCACCTGTCAGTTAAGATTATTGTGTTACCTTGTAATATATATCTTAGAACAGCAATATGAATCTATTAATTGGGTGTTTACTGCTAATGATTCCCTTTCTCTAAGAGACAATACAATTTTCTATTTTGTCATTATGTCTCCATTGTTTTCTGAAACACTTTTTTTTTTTTTTGTTTTGCTATAGGGCATATGCACTCACCAGAGAGAGAGAGAGACAGAGACAGAGACAGAGAGAGAGAA
>NW_006159926.1:125843-156917 GCF_000334495.1 Tupaia belangeri chinensis | reverse complement strand
CACGCACACGTGCCTGGCCTGAGTTAAAACCACTGGGTCTGGGACTCGAACTGTGGTTGACTACATGGGAGTCCAGCGACTTAGCCATTACGCTAACTGCTGGTCCCTTCTGAAGCACTTTTAATGGGCTTGTTTTGGAAATGTTGTTCTTCTTTGGAAATCTGGAGAAAACCTGAATATCTCTCTTCTCACTGTCTTGGCTGGCCAGGGTTAAGATTATATCTGCAGTGCTTAGACTAAATTACGTGATTTCCTCTTCCTGAGATATAAACCGTAAATGATGCTGAAATCATTTGCTATGGAAACAAGACTTCATAATTTGACATTTCTGGCTTTACTAGTCATATAATAAATATAACTGTGATAATAGTTGAGCTGTGTGGGATGACTAAACATTTGGCTCCAGAACTGACGCCAGAATGAAAGCGTTAGCACATAGGATGTGCAGTCGGAGGGTTAATTCCTTTCTTTTCTATTTTATATCTCCCCAGGACATTGCATGTAAGACCTTAAAAATATTGGCATTTCTCTCATTTTGCATGGATAAAGATGGACAGATGGTGAAATGGGAACAAATAATGGAAGACTTACATAACTCATCTCCAAACAGTTTGGCAGCTTCATAGTTAACGGGTTAGTCTTTCTCTGCCACAGGGCCTTCACCAGGTCTCTGACTTTGGGTCACTAATTTGATGGACGTGGGGAGGAGATCGTCTAATTGCAGATCCATGTGGCTCTGAGCTCATCACTGAGGAGATATTTCTGTTTTCTGAACTGCTAAGAAATAAATGAATAAACAGCCCTTCGCTCTCCTGGAACTTGTCTGTTCTTTGTTTTCTTACACTCAAAATCAAACTACAATATCTCACCAGCATTTTCTTTTTCTTTTCGTTCCTTTTTTCTTTTCTTTTCTTTTTTTTAGTTTTTGCTATAGGGCGTGTGCGCACGCCAGACAGAGACAGAGAGACAGAGAGCGAGAAATCACCCCCCAGGGGGGATGGCCACGCCACAACCCCTTCTCCTCCATTCTCCTCTTGGGATCTTGGGCACGCACGCACACGTGCCTGGCGTGAGTTTTAAGCCATCGGGTCCAGGACGCGAACCGCGGTTGACTACGTGGGAGTCCAGCGACATAGCCATTACACTAACTGCTTCACCAGCATTTTCTAATGGGTTTATTACTGTTTATTATTTAATGTAGAATGTCTACATTGAATTATTAATATTATCTTTTTAGAAAGTAGTGAGTGACTTTATTGAGTTGTCAAGGGTTCTACATTTTCCAAAAAGTTTACATAGAAACAATACGCTTACTTTAAAGTTGAGTATGCCTAAATTGAGAAGAACTCCATAAACTTGCCACCTTGAGTTCCTGAAAATGAATTTTGTTACACGCAGATCACGTGTTTTAGTTTTATGAACAAAGAGTGAAATTAATTGACAACTGGCCTTCCTTTGAAAGTATTTCCAGAAAGAGGGACTTCTGAAATAAAACTCTTAATTTGTAGTAGATCTCCAACCCTATCACTGGTCGGTAGTTAACAACCCTGCAAAACAGGCAAATTCAGTCAGTTATAGTGGGGTCAACTCAGCCACTAATCTCAGGGGCTCAGTGGTACTTACCCTGCTCATTATTGGGAGCTCCATAGGTGTTCTCATGAGTTTTTTCCCACCCCCCCTGGGATTTTGGTAAATAATTTTCTGTGCAATAGCTGTTATTTCCATGTTTCAGAGCTTAGAGGCCCAGCTGCTCATTTTTCTCTAATCAGAGTAATATCTCACTGTGTCAGCCTACCTCAGTGCAGGGGCAGAGGCCTTCTCTTCTGTATATGATTTTTTTTAGGTGTCTCATTCTTCTTTTTTTTTTTTTTTTTTTAAGACAGTATCTCACCATGTCTTGATTCTTCATACCTGACTCTTCATTAAACAGGGTCTGGCTGTCACCCAGGCCAATCTTGAGCTCATAATCTTTCTGCCTCAGTCTCCTGAGTGGCTGGACTTACAGCGTGTGTCATGGTGCCCGGTGCCCTGTCTTTAGGTTGGACTGGGAATTGAACTTGGGCCTACCATGAGGATCACAGAGTCTCAGAAGTCAGTGTGTATCACCATGGCTGGGCCTGCCTTAACTTCTAAGACCCTACTAACCTTCCTCCCAGCTCACTGACGGCAGAAGTCTCTGTGTTGGCTACTAGATGGCAACACGGAATGCTTGCATCTCTTGGTCTTTTCTTTGAGAGGTTTTTGCTATAGGGTGTATGCGCTCGCCAGAAAGACAGAAAGAGACAGAGAGACAGAAAGTGAGAAATCATCCCCCCAGGAGGGATGGCCACACTGCAATCCTTTCTCCATTTTCCTCTCAGGATCTTGGGTACGCATGCACATGTGTCCGGTGTCAGTTTAAGCAACTGGGTCTGGACTCAAACCACGGTCGACTACATGGGAGTCCAGCGACATGGCCATCACGTTATGCCAACTGCTGATCCTCTCTTGGTACTTTTAAGAGGGGTTACTCTGATTCCAGGGCCCACTGAAACAGCATTTACGGAGATGTGGCTAGAAGATCAGATCATTTAAAAAATACTCTTATTTTATTTCTACCTCAAACTGAAAATGCATTGTTTTTATTTTTTTAAGTGGAATTTAGTGAACTCAATTTATAGAATATGCCCTAAATACAATTAGAAGGAATATTGTACATGACGTTATGAATCCTCTTGTTCCTACTATAAAAATATTAGAAAAGATATGGGGCATTAAATTAAAGAGAAACTTCCTTATGAAAATCTATCCATAGGAAACTTTTCTTTCAGATATCAGATATGGAGAATGAAACCAAGTTTGTTTATGGTTTCTTTTTCTTAGTGGCTGCTAGACAGCTCACAGCCAAATATTCAAGCCACCTCCAATGAATGTACATGATTTTATGAGAGCTTATGCACGAATTTAATATAGATTATTTTTATGGTTTTTTTTAAATTTTTTGTTTGCTACAGGGCATGTGCACTTACCAGACAGAGACAGAGAGGGAGAAAGAGAGAGGAAATGAGAAAGCACCCACCAGGAGGGATGACTATGCCATAATCCCTTCTCCTCTATTCTCTTCTTGGGATTTTGGGCATGAACACATACACACCCAGCATGTTTTTCAAGCCACCAGGTCTAGGACTCAAACCACATGGTTGGCTATGTGGGATCTAGCCACCTTAACAACCACAACACCTTAACAACCAAAACAGCCAATCATGTTGTTTTTTGTCACCAGGAAATTGAATCTCAGCATGCTATGGGGGAAGGTGTGACTCTTACTCGGTTGAGACAGAGGGCTAGGCAGGGGAGATGAGAGGCAATCTGGCATTGGGAGAAAGGAATTCCCCAAGGATAGAGCATAGGGTTTGTATTACCAGGATTAAAAAACTCTTCTAGAACTCTAGAGAAGGCAGTCTTCAATCTGGATTTCTTGCTTCTTCCAACAGCACTCCAGTTCACGTTTATTGACAGTAATTCTCACCCAGCTCAACTCTCCATCCTCTCTTGCTTCTTTACTTTTTCCTGGCTCTTCTCCAGCCCTTTCCTAGACCTCAAGGCTATTTGTTCCTTCACTGCACATGCTTTCAGATCCCCCCGGAACACTGACAGCGCAGGACTTCTTTCCTATCCCTGTGCCTGGGAACACTGCCGATCCCAGTTCTACTTCTTCCCAAGAGGGATTTTACTTACAAGCTGGAGCCATCGTTTTACCTGGCCTGGCCATGGGAACGGTGTTTCCCAGGTGTGTCCTCTAATAGGCCACCTTGGCAGAGATGCAAGATCCAGACCCTCATGCCTGAGAGGCCAAGTGAGGCCCTGCCTCTGCTGCCCCTACTGCCCCTGCTGCCCTGATTCCCTGAAGCCCTGCTCTGCCACTGCCTCTATGCATGGAATCCCACCTCCACCCACACAGCTAGGCCGGCACTTGTCAGAAGTGCTCAAGAACACACCCAGGGCCCTACAGAGATGTGGGGTCGTCACCCTTTGCCTTTATTGCTTTTACCTCCTTTTGCTGGGATTCCGACTCCACAAAGCCTGCCCAAGGGCTTGTGTCAGAACAGATGCAGATTTTCCCCAAATAATGTCTTGTGGTCCATTGGCAGGTCTTCCTGATAGAAAACTTGCATTTTGCTCTGAAGCATTTAAATAAAAAACAATTGCCAGGTCTATATGCCTTCCACAGAGGAAGAAAGAGGGAAAGGGAGAAGGCAGAGAGCACCTCCCAATGGGAAGTGTTCACATTGCAACCCTTTCTCCTTCATTTCACTGTGCTGTCAGAATTTGAGGTACACACACACATGTACCCAGAGCGTTTTCAAAGCCACCAGGGAGGGATTCCAACTGCAAATGGCCATGTGGGACGTAGTTTTTTTTAACCACTAGGTTCAGGGCCAGCCTTTAACCTGTACTGTAATTCCACTCTTCCATGATCTTTTGGAAGTATTCTTGTGTAAACTTATCTTTGAGGGACTTGTTTGAGCCATGAATCAAAAAGGCACACAGCTCCATCTTTCAAAGCTCTGAGAAGGAGTGAGACATGTGGTCAGTCCTTCTGGCTTTCATGTTTTGTAAACCACTTTGTTGAGTTAATATCCAGTGTGCTATTTAAGCTGTGGGGAGTCCTTACTTACCACAGTGCGAAGCATAGGTTGTGCAGATGTTCTCTAAGTAGAACCAGAAGTCCAACTTTTCAGAAAAGGAATTTGTTTGTTTATTTGTAATCACTTGGAAATGAGTCCCAGATGCCATCTAAAGGATTTTGGCACATTATTTTAATTTTAGCTTTAGAGAACAATGGGCAGAGGTTGAACACATCTGCTAAATATTTCTGGCATCCAACCTCATAAAGATTCTTGCTGAATTATTATCGCATTTGATTTCCAGTGGTCTCAATTGGTTCTCCTTCTCAGAGAAAGTAATTAAGTTGAAATTAGCATTCAATGCTGTTCTTGATCTGGGCTGTTATTACAAACTGCCATAATGTAGGCAGCTTATAAAGAATGAAATTGTATTTCTCATAGTTTTGGAGGTTGGAAAGTGGAAGATCAAAGCACCAACAGATTTGGTGTCTGGTGAGGGCCTGCTTCCTGGTTCATAGAGTATGCCTTCCAACTGCATCCTCTCATGGAAAGGAAGCTCCCTGGGGCTCATGTTAGAAGGGCGCTAATCCTATGAGGGCAAAGCCCACCTGACTTAATCACCTCCCCTGAAGTCCCACCTCCTAATACCATCACCTTAGAGGTTAGAATCGCAACATAAGAATTTTAAAGAGATGCAAATATTCAGACCACAGCAATTGCTTCTGGCTTGATTTCAACTCTTTTAATGCCTAAATCTCTGATGACAGTGGTCCTGTCTGATGAACTATTCCCTCGACATGGAGTCTAGAGCATTCAATGGTTGGGGAGTTCCTCTTCTGTATGTGAACATTGTTGTCAGCACTTTTGGGGCTCCAGGATGCAACCTTCTTCTGTGACAGGCCGTCAACTATTTATCCAGGTGACAACTGAGCTAAAAGTATGACTCAAGACACCAGGAGGGGCTGTGGAATCTCATCTGTGACATGTCCTGAAAAATCATTTGATTTTGGTTTGGGCCATTCATGGGAGTCATTCTGCTAGACCCAGGTTGAAAAGTGACAGGGAAATAATTCTGAAGTGTCATTATTTAAAGTGCAGACATCTTTGAATGTTATTTGAAGGAAAAAACCTTGTAGGTAATATATGGTCACTGAAACCCCAGTTGTTAACTGCACAGCTAACTAGTCTTTCATAGTTTGGAATTTGTGAAGAGTTATCTACAGTTGTCTGTAATAAGCTCATCTTCAGAAAGAATATACTGACATTTTGAGGTAGTGTGATGTCGTTATGAGCATACTTCCTGTTACATGGGATTTAAGTGTAGTGATATTCATATTGTCCCTCAAATATAATATCGGGATTGAAAGCCATATCTACCCCAGAGGTTGACTTTTAACATACACTTTCTGGTGACCAGCAGTTGGCATAATGGCTATGTCACTGGACTCCCATGTAGTCGACCATAGTTTGAGTCCCGGGCCTGGTGACTTAAACTCATGCTGGGCGCGTGTATGTGTGTGCTCAAGATCCTGTATATATATATATATAGTTTCTAGGGGGTTGGGAAGGCTGATCCTGGGCTCCAGAAAGTCCTTTGTGTCCACACAATGTGAAGATTAGGTCTGAAGTCTGAAGGCGGTGACAGGGCAAGGATGACTTATTCTGTGTAATAAGATGTGGGGGCCTTTGAGGTTAGGAGGATGAGGGCAGGAGGAAGAAAACAGGAACCACACAGGGTGGGCCCTGAATGGGAAACAGTGGAGTGGCATGGTGAGGAGGGCTAAACTTTGGAGACAGATTTCTTTACAGATGATTTTTATGTGAGGCACAGAAAGTCTTTATTGCCACAGGAAGCAAGTGTACTTGTCCCACCTCACTGATGGCTTTAAGACTCACAAAAACGCAGATGTCACGCGATAAAGTCCAACACAGACTCAGGGACAAATGGTCCCTCGGACTACACTGGCTGTAATACTGAGATAACCAATTGACCTTGTTCAGTGAAAATACCCTAACACAATGAAAAAAACCCAACCAGTTATAACATCCAATTCACATATACAATTCAAATAAAAATATATATTATTTACTTTAATATATAGCAAGTTTAATACATTAATGTTTACAAAATAAAAACTGTATTATACTGAAATTTTTCCTATGCTTCTCCCTATTACAGAGCTTGAAAGACCGGAAAAGGATGATACTTAAGGAAAATTATTTAAGGATTTAAAGGTGCAATTGTTGGGCCCACAAAAAATGTATTAGTTGGAAGATTACTGCATCTTTAAAAATGTTGTTGTTTATTAAAATCTACTTGAACTGTAAGACACAGTTAAAAAGAATAACATCCACTAAATTTATAAAAATATATTAGAATCCATGAAACTACTGTGATACTAACCAGTGCTGTGGCTAATATTAAAAACTGAACATTCTATTTAACTCCTATTCATACTATTTCTATACACAATACAACCACGGCAATCTCAAGCTAGCAACAGAGTTGCAAGGCCCATAAGAAGCTTCTTTAGTGGGCAAAGCACTACCTCACAATTCAATCATTTAGGAAGGGAAAAATGCCTTTTGGTAGTATAAAAGTTGTTTATTGGTGTTTCTACTGTAAAGCTCTTCCACAAATCAAAATGAAAAGCAATTATATTTGTGATAGTGATCAGAGGCTACAGGGCAGGCATTTCATCTAACATTTAGTTGACAAACTTTACTTTAAAAGATTATTCCTTTTTACAGTTAGGACTTAGAGCAGAACTGGAAAAAAAAAAAGCCACATAGCCCATGTAAATTGTGGTCTTTTCGGTAATATCTGGGTTTAGATGAATCTGTAGGAAGTAGGCAAAGCTATCAAATATCTTCCCTTAAACCAGAAGAAAAAAAATGAATATGGGCAGTTGCTGTAGTATTATTATTTTTTACCATTATAGATTTCAAATGTAAAATTCTCAGGAGTACATTATTAACATTTAATTAAGCACACTCCATATATATATTTGTTAATTAAATAGGGGAAATTAAAAACATTCAAGCTACATTGAATTTTCAGGAAAACCTGTATTGTCAAATAAACAATGAATATAGGTGGCAATTAAACATCCATAGACATATGTCTGCAAATGCAGATGTAGCAACTGTCCCCACTTGTGACGGTTGGGTGGGAAGACATTCCCTCGAGAAAGCCATCTGGTCTCCGAGTCCTGCATGTTGAGAATTTCTGGATGGAAAAGGGTAACTTAAGCTATTACACCCTTTGTTAACAGCCATTATCTTTATCACATATAGGGTTCACTTACTACTACGGACTTCATGAGCCTACTAAGAGCTCTGTGAGCTCCCACTCAACTCAGCCAGTGAACAACATGATATTAGCACCTCACATCTTTTCCCAAATTCCTGTGTCTCTGTCTGACTCACCCTTCAGAAGAGGAAAGAAATTTGCAAAACACAGAGATACAGCAAGCCTGACATGGTCCTGATGCTATGACTTCCCTTTAACAGCAGCCAGCTCTGGATCGTAGGACGTGTGAGTCCAGAGTACCCAGGGATGTCTCTAGACACAAGCTTGGACCCTTTCCACGTGGGTCTGCCTTCCAGAGCATCGTCTAGCCCCCAGGATGTGTCAGATATTTTCTAGCAAGGCTGTGGGTGTGGGTATAGAATGTCAGAAGTGAGTTTATCACATTTAGATGATATAATAAATTGTGCGCATTCATTCACAGAACTGTATTCTGTGGAATCTATAAGACATATGACTAAATCTTCTATGCTGGATCTTTCTCATTGCCTTCCCCTCTCCTTCCACAAATATTCGGGGTGCAAAGCAACATAAGGCTTTTGGAATACAAACATTAGTGATTCCTAGCTACTGATTTCAAGGATAATCTGGTTGGGTAGAAGACAGACGTGTAAATGAAGTTAAGAAATGGGAGAGAAAAATTTACACCGACTTGTGTATTGTTGTGGGTAATAGATTTTAGCCTGTAAAAGATTATCTTCCTTTGTCATCCCCTTCCTGGTCTTTATTCTTCTGGATTTGTGGTAGTTCCCTATTGCTGTTGTAACTTAGTGGCTTTAAACATCTCAAATTTGTTACATTACATCTTTTGATGTCAGAAGGCCAAAATATGAGTGTTTTAGTCTGTTATTGTGTTACTAACAAAACTGTCTGAGATAGGGTGAACTTATAAAGAAGCAAAGGTTTATTTACAAATCACGACTGGTGGTTAGAAAATCCACAGGCCTAGGCCCACAGGATGACTGATGGAAGCACAGAGGATGGTGGGCACATGCAGAGAGTGAGCAACTTGTTCTCTGTTTTATAGCAACCCGTTCTCACAGGACAACTTCACAGGGTCTAGAACTTACTGGATCTGGGGAGACATCACCCTTCTAGTCACAAGTATTGCTTCCACTATGCAACACTACAAACCAATAACAAGCCATTAGGCCTCACCACCATCCACCACTAAATTCCAAATCATGAAACTTTGGGGGACAAACCAAGACACCAACCATAGCACTGAGTTAGCACTGAAGTGTCAGCAGGGTTTGGTTCTTTCAGGGGGCTCTAGTACAGACCCTAACTCATTGCCTTGTCCAGTTCTAGAGGCTGAGGGTGCCCGCATTCCTTTGCTAGTGACTCCTTCTATCTTCAAAGACAAAAACGGCATCACTCTGACCTTCACTTCCTCTTCTTCTCTGGCTGTCTTCCCTTCCTATCTTTTTTACATACAAGGACCCTTGCAATATGGTTCCATCCAGCTAATATAGGAAGATTTCTCTATCTCAAGGTCAGCCGATAAGCAACATTAATCCCATTCACACTCCTCATGCCTCATTTACCATGTAACACAACACAGCGACAGGTGCTGTGGATTAGATCAGAGACAGTTTTGGGGACCTTCTTCCGTCTACCAAATGGTTATTCTCTCCAATTCCTACTTGCTATGTTCATTGTCCTTACCTTTCAAAAAATAATTCTGTAATGACATCAGTTATCCAATCAGCATTTACATTTTTCTATTTTTCCTGTGTGCATATATTAGTAAAGGTTTTCCCCTGGTAATTTTTTAAAAAATTTTTTTCCTTTTTGTTTTTTTTTTGGTTGAAGAAACTGGGTCCCATCTGTAAGTTTTGCCAAATGCATTCTTTTGTATGAGTTAGGTGTCCACATGTTTATTTAGATTCAGATACAATATTTTGGCAAGTATTACCTACTTCCACCAGATTTTGGTTTGCTATTTTTGGCAAGAAGACTTCCTTCGCTGTAGCTAGGTGCCTAAATTTAGAAATCATAGGACATACTGAACATAGATCACTGGATGTAAAGGGTTATCAGTGGACACAGTTGTCATCAGGTAAGTGGAAAGGGAGGCAGAGAACATGAAGGTACCACAGAGCAGCAAATACTGAACCAAGCTGCACCTGCAAGACCGAGGGAAGAAAGGCACAGGTTACATTTATTACTTAAAAGCCTAAGAAGAGGGACCAGCAGCTGGTGTAGTGTGACAGTGCTGGACTCTCACATGGCTGGCTATAGTCTGAGTCCCAGATCTGGTGGCTTGAAAATCATGCTGGGTGGTTTGAAAATCATGCTGAGTGAAAAATCAGTTTTTACTCCCAAATCCCAGGAGTAGAGTGGAAGAGAATGGATAGCAACCTGGCCATCTTCCCTGGTGTGGAGTGACTTCTTATGTTCCTGCTCACTGTTTTTCTCTGTCTCTCTCTGATGAATGCACATGCACTATAGCAAAAAACTGAAAAAAAGAAAAAACGCAAACAAAAAAAAAACCTTAAAGATTTTAAGGAGAAACATGAGAAATGAAACTCTAATCAGAGAGAGGAAGCCTTTGGAGCTGGTGTGTCTGAGCTCAAAATAACAACTATTCATATTTATTTCTTTTTATTGTCAAGTAAAATTATATTTTACTTATCTAATTTCAGTTGATGGACATTTTGGGTCGTGTCCACTTTTCGGTCACTATGTATCATGCCACTATGAATGTTTATGTACAAGTTTTTGTGTGGACATGTATTTTCATTTTTCCCAAGTATGTCTCAGGAAAGTCATATGGTAACTTTGTGTTTAACATTTTAGACACTGCCAGGCTGTGTTCCAGGCTGCTCGCCCCGTTCTACATTCTCACGACCAATGTACAGGTGTTCCGATTTCTCTGCATCCTTGCCAGCACTTGTTTTTGTATGACTTTCTGATTATAACTGCACCGTGAAATCTCATATTGGCTTTGATGTTCATTTCCCTGACGGCTGGTGATAGTGAACATTTTTTCATGTACTTACTGACCATTCGTACATCTTTGGCAAAATGCCTATTTAGATTCTTTGCTCATTTTAGAATCAGGTTGTCTTTTTATTATTGAGTTGTAAGAGTTTTTTTTTTTTTACTATTCAATCAGGATATCATCAAGGACACACGTGAAACATACATGACAAATCAACAGTTAGCTTGAAATGATTGGGATGACTAGAAATGTCATCATGTACACTTTTTTTTCGAGAGATTTTTTGCTGTAGGGCTATGTGCTCGCTGGAGACAGAAAGCGAGAAATCACTCTCCCCCCCACCCCCGGGGGAACGGACACCCCACTATCTCTTCTCCTTCATTCTTCTCTTGGGATCTTGGTCATGCACACACATGTGCGTTTTACGCTGCCGGGTCTGGGACTTGGACCATAGCTGACCATGTGGGAGTCCAGTGCCTAAGCCGCTACACCACCTGCTTGCCCCATTATGTATACTTTAATCCTCATAAACATATACAATTAAACCTAACCTACTACAAAACAGAATTTAGTTAATTTCATAATGAACATGTCTACTTCTTGCTCGCTCGCTCTCTCACTCTCTCCTTTGTGGTATTGTAAGAGTTCTTCGTGTATCCTAGAAACAAGTCCCTTATCAGGCGTGTGACATACAAAAAATGAATTGGAAAGTGTACCCTTACTTTTCCCTCTTCAATTTCTCAGAAGAGTTTGAGAAAAATTGGTATTAGCTCTTCTCCATATGTTTGGTAGAATACACCTGGGAAGCTGTCTGAACCTTCTTTTTTTCTTTTTTTTGGGGAGAGATTTTCACTATAGGGCATGTGCGCTCGCCAGACAGAGAGAGAGACTAGAGACAGAAAGCGAGAAATCATTCCCCCGGGGGGATGGTCACACCGCAATCCCTTCTCCTCCATTCTCCTCTCGGGATCTTGGGCATGCACGCACACGCACACACATCTGGCGTGAGTTTAAGCTACCGGGTCCAGGATGCGAACCGTGGTCGACTACGTGGGAGTCCAGCGACATAGCCATTATGCTAACTGCTGGTTCCCAAGCTGTCTGGTCCTTCTGAAGCTAAGGGAGTAGGTTGTAGAAAGGGAAGAGCTTGTCTCTTTGCTTATCCTTGGAACCCAGCTGCTCTGTTGTAAGGAAGAGCAGGCCTGTGCTAGATCCATGGCCAGCTGTCAGCATCGGCCACCAGGAGAGTGGGAAGGACCCAGATGACTCTGGCCTCAGCCTTCAAGTCTTCCAGCTGCGTCCCCAGTCACTATGGAGGAGCGATAAGGCATCCTCACCATGGCTATCTGAATTCCCGACCCACAGACACTGTGAACGATAATAAACGATCATTATTTTAAGTCACAAAGTTTTAGGTTAATTTCATTATGCAGCAATAAATAGACAGGCCATATAAAGGTTCTTGGAGTTCCATGTGCAAATGATTTTTAAAGATCTTGGGGCCGGCAGGTGTTGTGTTAGTTAAGGGCACTGGACTCCCACATGACCAACCATGGTTTGAGTCCTGGACCTGGTGGCTTGCTTTCTCAATTTCTCTCTTTCTCTCTTGCTGTCATTCTCAATCTGTCACTCTCTGGTCAAATTAAAATAAATAAATAAAGGTAAAATAATTTTTTAAAGAAAACGAAGATCTTTCCTCCTCCTCCCAACCCTAACTTGTAACACCTTCATAGCCATTAGCAAATGCTTTTACTTGGAATAGAAATCCTATTTCTTTCAATGATTACAAGAACTAAATAAGATCACAACTACAAAATGGCTTAGCATAATGCACAGTAATATGAAGTTCTCAGCAAATGTTAAATCAGCACCAATTAGCTGAATGAATGTTTCTCGGGTTTAAATAATGAATTATGGATTTACTTCCTTGTGTACCATGTCTATATGACACAAAAGAAAACAGTATGTTCATGCTGGTTTAGTAAGGGCAAGTCTGACCAGTTAATAAAAAAGTTGGTTTAACTAATAGCAATCACACAAACGAAAGTGCAACTTATGGTTCAATCTTCCATTTCTTACTTGTTTACATTGTATTGTAGTCTTACATTCTGCATTTTCTTCCCTTTTTTTTTTAAGATTTGAGTTGAAATTTTTTTTTTTTTTGGAGAGGTTTTTGCTATAGTGCACGTGTGCTCGCCAGACAGACTGAGAGAGACAGAGAGAAAGAAAGCAAGAAATCACCCCCCAGGGAGGATGGCCACACTGCAATCCCTTCTCCTGTGCTCTTCTGCACAAGAGAAACAGAAAAATGGCACCCCCAACAGAGTCTTCATGCTGCAGTTCGCACTGGCCTCAGATAGCCAGTATCATGGGCGCATGTGCACCGTGCATTCAGGAGGTGTCCAGATGTCAACCAAGAACCTGTCTACGCGGTCAGCCTCACAGAACATTGCACCACCATGTGGCTGCCAAAATCACGTGTAACATTCCTGTCTGTTGTGCTGTTTCATCTCTTTGGCATATGAAGCTACACGATAGATCAGTATAGAAAGAAGGAGAATACACATGGGCTATAAGAGAAATTAAAAAAAAATAACCTATACATTCTTTTAGGTTAATTAAAATGGAACTCTAACCTACAGAATTTCTATCTACTTCAGAGCTAATGCTTTAACTATTTTTATAAAATAATTTTGAACAAAACCTGTGAGTAATGTATTATACTATAGAATTCATGGAAAAAGGAGAGTCTCATGAATCATTACTATGCTGACCAAATTGTTGTATAACTTTTAGACATAATATGTAAATCTTGAAGTCACCACTGCAAATGCAGTTTCTAGGTTTGGTGTATAAAGTTCTGAGAGATTTGTAGTATGATACTGAAATATATAATGGATAGTTCCCTCCAGAAAATAATGTTTGCAATTATAAATGTTTACTTGTTGCCGAATTATGTTTATTGAGAAATAATGAATAAAATACAGGTAACAGAATGACCACAACAATAATGAAACAAGTGATGCCCACAGTTCAGCTGCTAAGACAGCCAGGGGAAAATCATACCATGATGAAGATGGAAGTCCCAACAGAGTAAAAAATCTCCCATGGGGAAGACTGAGTGGCACACATTCATAGTCTGGTTTTGCAAATACTGTAGGCTATGCAAAGTGCAAAGATGAAGCTAGAATTCAAGTATGGAATAATGTATCAGGTATACCTGCATTCTCGGAACTCCAGAGGGACCTCTTTCTGCAGCTGCTGTTTATGTTTATTGGATTTTTATCAAAGATTAAAAATGTCGAAGATTATATGAGGTACATAAAAGGTTGTAGCTGTAGAAGAAAAGTTAGTGCTCTTGTTCTGAAAATGTTCTTGTTGATTTAAATTTTATTTTATTTTCCTTCTATTTCTCTCCTCTTCTCCCCTTTCCTGCTCTCCCTTCCCTTCTCTTTCTCCTCAAGGGCGAAGGTGCTCTTTTCCCCCCTAATAACGTTATTTTCAAAGTATACATGAAATACATGATAATAAAATCAAAGATATTACAATAAACATTTTCAACAGAAAACTTTATATTCTTATATCTGTGAAGAGTTTTTTCCCTGAGCCACCCCCACCCACACTCTGCTCTCCACTCCTCTTCCATACTATTTCTGGTGTTTACACTTGTCCTTCTACTATTGTATTTTAGGATATTTCAATTTCTGCCATAGGGTGCAGCAATTCGGTGTATATTGAGTGGGGACTATACAATGTTTGTCTTTCATAGTCTGACTTAATTTGCATAGCATTAGATCTTTTATATTTACTACTTAGTAGTAGTAGTAGCTGAGTTCATAAGGTATATATTGCACAATTTTTCAACCCATTCATGAGTTTTTTGGCATTTAGGTTGATTCCATGTCTTTGCAATTGTGAATAATGCTGCAATAAACATAAATGTGCAAGTGTCTTTCCAACTGAGTGTTTTCCTATCCTTTGGGTAAATACCTAGGAGTGGGATTACTGGGTCATATGGTTGTTTTATTTGTAGTTTTCTGAGGAAACTCCATCCTGTTTTAGATTTGTAAAGCCTGTTTAGTACCCTATTATGTGATGGATCTTCAAAAATGTTCCCTGTGGGGATGGAAGAAAATGTATATTTTGTGGTGTGGGTGAAATATACTACACACATCTGTCAAGTTCATTTAGTTTATGGTATCATTTAGCTGCCAGGTCTCTTTACTGTTTGTCTAGATGACTAGTCTTGTGGTGACAGTGGGGTATTGAAATCCCCAACAATTAATATGTTGAGGTCTATCTGTCCCTTTATTTTTTAAAGAATTATTTTATTTATTTATTTTTTTATTATTATTTTTTTCTAATTTGGTCAGAGAGAGAGACAGGGAAAGTGAGAAAATAAGCCACCAGGTCTGGGACTCAAACTATGGTCAGCCATGTGGGAGCACCTTAACCACCATGCCACCTACCAGCCCCAATCTGTCCCTTTATTTTTTTTTAAGAATTATTTTATTTCATTTATCATCATTATTATTTGTTTAATTTGACTAGAAAGACAGAGAGAGAGAGAAAAGGAAAGTAAGAAAGCAAGCCTCCAGGTCTGGGATTTGAACTGTGGTCGCCCATGTGAGAGTCCAGCACATTAACCACCATGCCACCTGATAGCCCTTGTCCCTTCAGATCTAGCAGTTTTTCTTTTATGTATTTGGGTGCCCCAGTGTTGGGTGCATAAATATTTATAATTATTATATCTTCTTGGTGAATCAATCCTTTTAGTGCTATAAAGTATCCTTCTTTGTCTCCTTTCACAGTTTTTATTTTTGGAGTCTATTTGTTCTGATATCAGTATTGCCATTTCTGGCCTTTTTTAGTTTATGTTTGTGCAAAATGACTTTTCCTGGCCCTTGCTTTCAGTCCATTTCTTTATTAGTGAGGAGTATTTCTTGTAAGCAGCATATAGAAGGCTCCTATATTTTTATCTACTTGGTCAATCTGTATCTTTTATTTGGGTAATTTAATCAATTAATATTCAATGTTATTGACAAGTATGGTCTTACCTTTCTCATTTTGTTAGTAATTTTTTTGTTGTTGTTGTTTTGTGTTCTCTTACTTCTGTTTACCTCTCTTTTATTTTCCTGATATGGTATTACCTTATGTATTCCTGAAGAGCTGGTCTAGTATTGGTAAAATTTTTCAGCTTTCATTTATCTGGGAATAATTTTATTTCTCCTTCCTGTGTGAAGGATAGCCTTGCTGGGTATAATATTTTTGGCCAAAACATTTTTCTTGGATGATTTTAAAGACATTTTCCCATTCTTTCCTTGCCTATATTGTTTTAGTTGAGAGGTCTGATGTAAGCCTAATGGGGTATCCTTTGTAGGTAACTTGACATTTCTCTTGTCATTATTAGAATATTATCTTTGTTTTTGAATTTTACCAGTTTGGCTATGATATGCCTTGGAGAAGATCTTTTTATGTTGAATCTATTTGGTGTTTGTATTTCCTGAATCAGGATATCTATGTCTTTTTTTTTGTTTTCTTTTCTTCTTATTATTGTTATTTTTGAATTGAATTACTGAGTATCATTACAGAATACCAAATGAATTTTCCCATCATGAATACACTGCATATCAGTCCAATCAAAGTCATTACCATATCCATTATAATCAACAGATTTCTTTCCATGTTGAGTCCCTTGAATATTTTGCTTTCTTTTTCTTCTGCTTGATTCCATCCCTCTCATTCTCCACCATTTCCCACCCTCCTCCTGCATAGTCTTCACTATCTTCATTGCTCTCCATGATTTTATACCTTCCAGTCATTCAGTTTCTGCCATAGAGTGCAGACATTTAGTATATATTGAGTGGGGACATACAATGCCTCTCTTTCATAGCCTGATTTGCTTCACTTATCAGTAAATCTTCCATATTGGTTCACTTTATCAAATGCCAGGATCTCATTGTTTTTTGTGACAGATCAGTATTCTGTAGGGTATATGTTCCATGCTTTTTCAATCCATTCATCTGTTTGTGGACATTTGTGTTCTTTCAGTGTCTTAGCAATTGTGAATAATGCTGCAATAAACATGGGTACAGAAGTGTGAGCATTTCCCTATTCTTTAGGTAGATAACCAGGGGTAGAATTGCCAGATCATATAGCAGTTTTATTTGTAGGTGTTTGAGGAACCTCCATATTGTTCTCCACAGTGACTGTACTAATGTACTTTCTCAACAACAGTGTAGGAGAGTTCACTTTTCACCACAGCCTTGCCAGCACTCATCGTTCTTTATTATTTTAATCTTGGCCATTCTGACTGGAGTTAGACTGTGGTTTTGATTAGCATCTCCCTTATGATAAGTGATGTTGAACATTTTTTCATATGCTTTTTGGCCGTTTATATGTCTTCCTTAGATAGTTGTCTGTTTAGCTCATTTGTTAATCTTTTAAATGCGTTGATCTTTTTTTTTCTTCTGGTAAGTCGTTTGGGTTCCCTGTATATTCTGGTTATTGGGAATGGTTTGGAAATATATTCTCCCATTCAAAGGGTTGTCAGTTCACTTTAATTATTGCTTCTTTTTCTCTGAAGAAGCTTTATAATCTGAAGTAACCTCACTTGTCTATTTTTGGAATTATTGTCTGTGCTTTGGGAGTATTGTTCAAAGTTTTACATACTCCAATGTCTCTAAGAGTTTCCCCTTTTTCACCATTACTCTCATAGTTTAAAGTCTAGGGTTGAGATCTTTGATTAATTTTGAGATGATTTTGTTAATGGTGAGAAATAGAGGTCCAGTTTAATCTTTTTGCAGGCGGATACCCAGTTTTTCCAGCACCATATGATAAAGAAATTTTCTTTCTACACTGAATTAACTGGGACCTTTGTCAAAAATCAGTTGACTGTATGTTTGGGGTTTATTTCTGGAGTCTCTATTCTGTTCCATTGGTTTATATGCCTGTTTTTGTGCCAGTACCATGCTGTTTTGATTATCATAGCTTTGTAATATATTTTGGGATCAAGGAGTGAGATGCCTTCTACTCCACTCTTCTCCTACAGAATAACTTCAGTGATTCTGGGTCTTTAATGATTCCAGAAAAGTTGTATTTGTTTTTTCTAAATCTGTAAATAATATCTCTGGCAATTTGATTGGAATTGCATTAAATATGTAGATTAATTTGGGTAGAGTTGATATTTTGATTATATTAACTCTTCCAATTCAGGAACATGGGATTTCTTTCCACTTTTTTTGTGTCATTTTCAATTACTTTTTTTTTCTTTTTTTTAGATTTTCAAAGTTTTCCTTGTAGAAGTCTTTTATTTCTTTGGTTAGGTTTATTCCTAGATATCTTATACTTTTTCCCTAGTTATTGTAAATGAGATTGCATTCTTCAGTTCTACCTCAGTCTGCTTATTATTGGTAAATACATATGGTATAGATTTTTGTAGGTTTATTTTGTATACTGCCACTTTACTGTATTCCTTTACTACTTCGAGTAGTTTTTCTATGGATTCTTTTGGGTTTTCTATGTATCTAATCATGTCTTCTGCAAATAAAGATAATTTTACTTCTTCTTTCCTTGTTTGGATGTCTTTTATTTTTATCTCTTGTCTGACTGCATTGGCTAGGACTTCCAGTACTATATTGAAAAGGAATGGAAAAAGTGGACGACCTTGTCTTGTACCTGTTTTTAGTGGAAAAGCTTTTAGCTTTTCCCCATTTAATATGACGTTAGCTATGGTTTTTTCCTACATGGCTTTTATTTTGCTGAGAGTCTTAATCATGAAGGAATGTATTTTATCAAATGCTTTTTCTGCATCGATTGATACAATCATATGGTTTTATAATGCTTTCTGTTAATACGGTATATACACATATAGTTCTGCATATATTGAACCACACTTGTATCCCTAGAATAAAGCCTGCTTGGTCATAGTGTATAACCTTTTTTTAATGTGTCATTGGATGCGATTTGCTAGTATATTGTTGAGAAGTTATGCATCTATGTTCATTAGAGATGGTCTGTAGCTTTCCTTTTTTTGTTATGTCCTTGTCTGTTTGGGGGATGAGGATGACGAAGTCTTAATAAAATGAATTTGGGAAGGTTCCTTCATTTTGGACCTTTAGAAATAGTTTGAGTAAAATGGTGGTTAGTTTTTCTTTGCCAGTTTTGTAAAATTCAGCAGCAATGTCATCAGGACTTGGGATTTTCTTTGTTTGGAGGTTGTTTATTACAGATTAAATCTCATTGCTTGTTATGGATCTATTCATATGTCTTCCTGACTCAATCTGTAAATTGTATGTGTCCAGGGATTTATCTATCTCCTCCAAGTTTTCTTATTTGTTGGTATATAGTTGCTCATAATATTCTCTAATGTTTTTTATTTCTGTTATGTCTGTTGTAATATTGCCTATGAATTTGATTTATCTGGTTCTTTTCTCTCTTCTTAATTAGTCTAGCTAATGGTGTGTCATTTTTGTTGATCTGAAAGAACCAGCTTTTGGTTTAATTTATTTTCTGTATAGTTTGTTTATTCTCTATTTTGTTTATTTCTGCTCAGATCTTTATTATTTCTTTTCTCCTGGCATCAGAAATATTTTTGTTGTTGTTTATGTCTTTCCAGTTTCCTGAGGTGTGTTGTAAGGTTGCCTATATGCCATCTTTCCATCCTTTTTTTTATTCACACTAATTGCACACATTTCCCTCATATGACTGCTTTTGCTGTGTCCTATAAGTTATGGAAACTCATGTGCTCATTATCATTAGTGTCAACGAGTCTTTTGATTTCAGCCTTAATTTCTTCAGTAGTTGTGAAGTCATTCAGGAATAGATTGCTTAGTTTCCATATATTTGTGTATTTTTGAGGGTTCTTTCTGAAATTAATATCGAGTTTAAGTCCATCATGGTAGAAGAAGATAGTGGACATAGTTTCTATGCCTTTGAGTCTGTAAAGGCTTGCTTTATTCCCTATCATGTGGTTAATCTTCGAAAAGGTTCCATGAGGGTGGGGTGAGAAAAATGTACATTTTGCGGTGGTCAGATGGAAGGTTCTATAGATTTCTGTCAAGTAAACTTGATTTATGATATTGTTTAGATCCTGTATCTCTGCTTATTTTTTTGTCTAGATGATCTGTCCAAAGGAGATAGTGGGGTGTTGAAATCCCCAATGATTAGTGTGTTGCAATCTCTCTCTCCTTTTAGATCCTTTTGAATTTGGGTGCTCTTGAGTTGGGTGGATAGATACTTATAAGCATTGTATCTTCTTGGTAAACTAGACCTTTTAGTACTACATAATGATCTTATTTATCTCTTCTTTTCTTTACGACAATTGTGGTCTTAAAGCCTAATTTGCTGCGATCAGTATCATTAATCCAGAACATTTTTTGTTTTTGTTTGCATGGAATACATTTTTCCAGTCCTTCACTTTTTTTTTTTTTAATAGAGGTTTTTGCTCTAGGGCATGTGTGTTCACCAGAAAGACAGAGAGAGACAGAGAGACAGAAAGCGAGAAATCACCCCCAAAGGGGATGGTCACGCTGCAATCTCTTCTTCATTCTCCTCTCAGGATCTTGGGCACGCACGCACATGCGCCCAACGTGAGTTTAAGCCACCCAGTCTGGAACTCGAACCATGGTCGACTACATGGGAGTTCAGCGACATAGCCATTATGCTAACTGCTGGTCTCTCCAGTCCTTCACTTTAGATAAAGACATACATGCATCCATGTATGTGTTTATCTATGGGGTATATTTTTAGTAGGTAGCAGATAGGTTTTTTTTTCTTTCTTCTGTTCAGCCAGTCTGTGTCTCTTGATTGGAAAATTAATACACTAGCAATTGATATCATAATCATTATTTCCAGCCTTCTCCCTACCATTTTGTTAACCATTTTCTTGGTTATGTTTTTTTTCTCTTACTTCTGCCAGTTTCTCTTTAGTTTTCCTCATATAACACTCCCTTCCATATTAACCAAAGAACTCGTCTGGTGTTGGTAAGTTCTTTCAGGTTTTGTTTATCTGAAAATATTTTTATCTTTTCTTCCCATTTGAAGGTTTATCTTTCTGGGTATAGTATTCTGGTTGAAATTGTTTTTCTTTTAATACTTTGAAAATATCTTCTCATTCTTTCCTTGCTCACATTGTTTCCATTGAGAGGTCCAGTGTTAGGCTAATGGGATAAACTTTGTAAGTAACTTGATGTTTCTTTCTTGCCATTTTTAGAATCTTGTCTTTGTCTGTGATTTTGGCCAAACTGGCTATGATATGCTGTGGAGAGGATCTTCTTGGGTTGACTCTATTTGGGGTCATTTGTGTTTCTTGGATCTGGATTCCTGAATTATAACCTTTTTTTAATGTGTCATTGGATGCGATTTGCTAGTATATTGTCGAGAAGTTATGCATCTCTGTTCATTAGAGATGGTCTGTAGCTTTCCTTTTTTTGTTATGTCCTTGTCTGTTTGGGGGATGAGGATGACGAAGTCTTAATAAAATGAATTTGGGAAGGTTCCTTCATTTTGGACCTTTAGAAATAGTTTGAGTAAAATGGTGGTTAGTTTTTCTTTGCCAGTTTTGTAAAATTCAGCAGCAATGTCATCAGGACTTGGGATTTTCTTTGTTTGGAGGTTGTTTATTACAGATTAAATCTCATTGCTTGTTATGGATCTATTCATATGTCTTCCTGACTCAATCTGTAAATTGTATGTGTCCAGGGATTTATCTATCTCCTCCAAGTTTTCTTATTTGTTGGTATATAGTTGCTCATAATATTCTCTAATGTTTTTTATTTCTGTTATGTCTGTTGTAATATTGCCTATGAATTTGATTTATCTGGTTCTTTTCTCTCTTCTTAATTAGTCTAGCTAATGGTGTGTCATTTTTGTTGATCTGAAAGAACCAGCTTTTGGTTTAATTTATTTTCTGTATAGTTTGTTTATTCTCTATTTTGTTTATTTCTGCTCAGATCTTTATTATTTCTTTTCTCCTGGCATCAGAAATATTTTTGTTGTTGTTTATGTCTTTCCAGTTTCCTGAGGTGTGTTGTAAGGTTGCCTATATGCCATCTTTCCATCCTTTTTTTTATTCACACTAATTGCACACATTTCCCTCATATGACTGCTTTTGCTGTGTCCTATAAGTTATGGAAACTCATGTGCTCATTATCATTAGTGTCAACGAGTCTTTTGATTTCAGCCTTAATTTCTTCAGTAGTTGTGAAGTCATTCAGGAATAGATTGCTTAGTTTCCATATATTTGTGTATTTTTGAGGGTTCTTTCTGAAATTAATATCGAGTTTAAGTCCATCATGGTAGAAGAAGATGGTGGACATAGTTTCTATGCCTTTGAGTCTGTAAAGGCTTGCTTTATTCCCTATCATGTGGTTAATCTTCGAAAAGGTTCCATGAGGGTGGGGTGAGAAAAATGTACATTTTGCGGTGGTCAGATGGAAGGTTCTATAGATTTCTGTCAAGTAAACTTGATTTATGATATTGTTTAGATCCTGTATCTCTGCTTATTTTTTTGTCTAGATGATCTGTCCAAAGGAGATAGTGGGGTGTTGAAATCCCCAATGATTAGTGTGTTGCAATCTCTCTCTCCTTTTAGATCCTTTTGAATTTGGGTGCTCTTGAGTTGGGTGGATAGATACTTATAAGCATTGTATCTTCTTGGTAAACTAGACCTTTTAGTACTACATAATGATCTTATTTATCTCTTCTTTTCTTTACGACAATTGTGGTCTTAAAGCCTAATTTGCTGCGATCAGTATCATTAATCCAGAACATTTTTTGTTTTTGTTTGCATGGAATACATTTTTCCAGTCCTTCACTTTTTTTTTTTTTAATAGAGGTTTTTGCTCTAGGGCATGTGTGTTCACCAGAAAGACAGAGAGAGACAGAGAGACAGAAAGCGAGAAATCACCCCCAAAGGGGATGGTCACGCTGCAATCTCTTCTTCATTCTCCTCTCAGGATCTTGGGCACGCACGCACATGCGCCCAACGTGAGTTTAAGCCACCCAGTCTGGAACTCGAACCATGGTCGACTACATGGGAGTTCAGCGACATAGCCATTATGCTAACTGCTGGTCTCTCCAGTCCTTCACTTTAGATAAAGACATACATGCATCCATGTATGTGTTTATCTATGGGGTATATTTTTAGTAGGTAGCAGATAGGTTTTTTTTTCTTTCTTCTGTTCAGCCAGTCTGTGTCTCTTGATTGGAAAATTAATACACTAGCAATTGATATCATAATCATTATTTCCAGCCTTCTCCCTACCATTTTGTTAACCATTTTCTTGGTTATGTTTTTTTTCTCTTACTTCTGCCAGTTTCTCTTTAGTTTTCCTCATATAACACTCCCTTCCATATTAACCAAAGAACTCGTCTGGTGTTGGTAAGTTCTTTCAGGTTTTGTTTATCTGAAAATATTTTTATCTTTTCTTCCCATTTGAAGGTTTATCTTTCTGGGTATAGTATTCTGGTTGAAATTGTTTTTCTTTTAATACTTTGAAAATATCTTCTCATTCTTTCCTTGCTCACATTGTTTCCATTGAGAGGTCCAGTGTTAGGCTAATGGGATAAACTTTGTAAGTAACTTGATGTTTCTTTCTTGCCATTTTTAGAATCTTGTCTTTGTCTGTGATTTTGGCCAAACTGGCTATGATATGCTGTGGAGAGGATCTTCTTGGGTTGACTCTATTTGGGGTCATTTGTGTTTCTTGGATCTGGATTCCTGAATGTTTCTCTAAATTTGTAAATTTTTCTTCCAAGATTTCATAGAATAAATTATCAATGTCCATATTAGATACTTCACCTTCTGGGATTATTTGAATGTTTGAGTGTTTAATGGCATCTAGTACTTCTCATATGTTTTCCTCTTTCTTTTTTTTTTTCTTTTATTGTTTGTTTTGTTTTTAATTTTTTTTTCTTTTGAGAGATTTTTGTCTCCTAGATCTGAGATTCAATCTCCTGCATGATCTAATCCGGTATTAATACTTTCAAGGGAGGTTTTGATTTCTACTATTATAGTCTTCATCTCTAACCGTTCTTTTCAAGTTTTTTTTTTGTTTGTTTTGTGGTGTTTATTTCTTCTTTCAAATCATGGAAAGAGTTCCTCATCTGGAGTTCGTTGTCTCTTTTCTCTTGCAACTCACTTAGTTTTGTCATTATGAATATTCTGAATTGTTTATCTGACAATTCCATGAGTTCTATCCATACTGTCTGCGGATAATGAGGAGTTGTTCTTTTCCCTTGAGGGAGAGATATTTTCTTGTTTTCTCATATTTCTTGTCTCTCTTTGCTGGTTTCTGATCATCTGATGGGTTATACGTTTCTTTCTAATTTCTTGGGTTTAATTCTGTAGTGTTGGGGGAAAGATGCATTCTACTTCCCCTGTGTTCTTTAGAGAGGGCCTCATCTTTGGATCAGAGAATGGTTTCTGTGGCCAACTTGAGGTGCTTGGATCTTCCCCAGAGTCTCAGGACTATGTGTACCTGGGGCTAAGCTGGGGGTTGTAACTGAAGGGATAGGTAAAATTCACATGACGTGGTATGCAGGTTACATGAACAAGTAAAATAAAAAGTCTCAAAGTGCACCAGATATTCCAAAAGTCACTAATGGGGGTAGGTGAGCCATGGTCTCTATGCAGCTCAGTCCCACTGAGGCTCACCTTGCACCATCGTTGAAACCAGAGACTCCAGTGGCATAGAGGGAGGGATAGGTTGGGACCCTCCAGATCCCAGCTCACACACCTGAGAGTTGAAAGGCATGTGGGAGGGGGGAAGAGGATGCAAGCTGTGGTCTCTCTGTAGCTCAGTTCCTCTGAGGCTCACTCTGAACTGTCACTGGAACCGAAGACTCCAATGCTGTGGGAAACTGCACATCAGCGAGTCCGAGAGGCCATTTTCATGAGTCTCTTACTATTGCCATCTTAAGCTCAGAGAGCAAACAATTACAAAGGCCACAATTGGCTCCCCTTCAAAAACCTCTCCTTCAAAACCATACTCTGATTCGCCACTTCTCAAAGACAACCGGTGAGCTTAGAATCCTTCAGATTTGCATATCCAGCACCTCATGATTGGTCCACAAAGCAACCAATCATAACCCACCTTTTACTATCCTTCATTCAACCAATCATGGCCCACCAACATGTATAAAACCATGATCCCTGGCCCACAATCGCCAGATGACCCTGAAGACCATGAAGAGTTGTGACACCGCGTCATCTCCTGATGACCCTGAGCTGCAACACTGCGTCGTCTCTGGAGGACGCTGAGCTTTGTGACTCTCCAGATTCCAGCTCACATACCTGAGAGTTCAAAAGCGTGTGGGGAGACTTGAGCCACAGTCTCTCTACAGCCTAGTCCCATTGACTCTATATGTCTTGTTTTTGTTTTTGTTTTAGAGGGTTTTGCTATAGGGCATGTGCACTAACTAGAAAGACAGAGAGAGACAGAGAGACAGAAAGTGAGAAATCACCCCCTCAGGGGGGATGGCCATGCCACAATCCCTTCTCCTCCATTCTCCTCTTGGAATCTTGGGCACACACGCACACGTGCCTGACATGAGTTTAAGCCATCAGGTTCGGGACTCAAACTGCATTTGACTACACGGTAGTCTTGCAATGTAGCCATCATGCCATCTACTGGTTCCAACTCTCTATGTCTTTTTAAATTTGGAAAGTTTTTGGATAATATTTCATTGAAGATATTTTCTATGCCTTTTTGTGTCTTTGCCTTCTGTAAAACCCATTATGCATCTAATTAACCACTTAACGGTATCTGGAATTTTCTGCATGTTGTCTTTACTTTTAATGGTTATTTTTCCATTCTTTTGTCGCTTAGAATAAATCAGAGGTTTTTTTCTTCAAGATCAGAGATTCCTTTCTGTGTGGTCTAATATGCTATTAATACTTTTGAGGGAGGTCTTGATTTCCTGTATTGTAGTCTTCATTTCAAGAAGTTCCATTTGATTCATTGTTAGGGTGTTTATTTTTTTATTGAATTGTTTCAAGCCATGTAATGATTTTCTCTTCTCCTAGTATTGGTTATCTGTTTTCTCTTACAACTCATTAAATTTTATTATGATAGATATTCTGAATTCCATTTCTGACATTTTTGTGATTCCTTCCTGAAATTAGTTATCTGTTTTCTTTTATATCTAGTTAAATTTTGTTATGATGAATATTCTAATTATTTTCTGGCATTTCTGTGATTTCTTGGTTTGTTCCATTGCTGGTGATGAATTGTTGTCTTCCATTGTGGGGAGAGATATTTCCAGGTTCTCTCTCTCTTTATCATTCATTTATTTATTTTCACATTTTTCCCACAAATATTTACTTTACATATCAAAAGTTTTTCTTTATACTCCATAGTTCTTGACAGTTAATAAACTTTCAAAATTTCAAAAACTGAATTTTAAACACAATGTTTGAAATATTTTTTATAATTTTGTTTGTGACTCTATAACATAGACAATATGTTTTTAAATATTTTTGAGAAAATATTTACATGTCAACTACTTGAAGTGTTGAAAAGCAAACACCCAGCACACAATTCACACATAAACCTTCTCAATTCAGCCCTGCCTACCAAGTATTCTGTGATATACCATCTGCTAGCAAAGATCAGTCTCTTTTGCTTCCTTCAAAGTCTTTCTCAAGGTAATCTTCTGGTTGTGGCTGCTCTTTTGCAATCCATACTGACTACAATGCTGGGCTGGATAAGTCCAGGTTATTTTATGGTACAAATTCTTTCATATAACTTCTCTAATCCTCTCTGCCAGGCAGAACTGTTTATGGTGTCAGGCATCTTTCCAAGAGCTTCTGTTGATTTACTTGAGATCTATCTCAGTTCTGTAGTTTTCTGATTTAATCTTCAGATATGACATTCCAGTCAAAGTCCTGTCCAATAATGAGTACTTTCCAATTTCTGATTCAACCCACAGGTATTATTGAACTTATGCAAATAATCATTCTGCCACATAAGAATACTTCCAAATATTTTCCAAATCCAGAGGGGTCAGGAAGGGAGAGAAGTTTGCGTTTCCACATAAAGAAACAAAAAAACAACAAGAAAAAATATTTTAACAAATTGCTGAACCTATCAACAGCTCAAAAGAAAGCAAAATCCTTAAATTGGGAAAACAAAGCACAGTAAAAAAATCAGTAATGTTTTACTCAAAAGTCATAAAATTCTCTTTCACCAGTTTAGTATTATGTAATTCATCTCTCTTCTGTTGAATTTGCACTGTTACTGTGGTCCAATCTTCCCATTTAAATCCTAGAAGTTAAACTCTAATATTATTATTGATATTTCTTGTTCCAAGCAATAAGCTGGTCATTTTCTTGGTTACTTTTCTTTTCGTATTTCTGTATGTGTGACTTTAGTTTTCCTGGAAAAGCACTCCTTTCAGAACTTCTTGAAGAATTGGTCTGGTGTTGGTAAATTCATTCAGGTTTTGTTTATCTGAGAATGTTTTTTTGTCTTTTCTTCCATGTAAAGGATAATCTTGCTGGGTATAGTATTCTTGGTTTAAACTTTTTCACTTAACACTTTGAATATATTTTCCCATTCTTTCCTTGCTTGGATTATTTCTGATGAGAGGTCTGATGTTAGCCTGATGGGATAACTTTTATAAGTAATCTGATGTTTCTCTCTTGCCAATTTTAGCATCTTGTCTTTGTCTGTGGATTTGGTCAATCTGGTTATGATATGCCTTGGAGAAGATCTTCTTGGGTTGATTCTATTAGGGGTCCTTTGTATTTCTTGGGTCTGGATATTTAAATGCCTCTCTAGATTTGGAAAGTTTTCTTCCAGTATTTCATGGAATAGATTATCAATGCTCTTATTAGTTTCTTCACCTGGTATACCAATTATCCAGATGTTTGGACGTTTAATGGTATCTAGTATATCCCGAATACCTAGATGTTTGGGTGCTTAATGGTATCTAGTATTTCTCATGTAGTTTCTCTCTCTATCTCTCTTTTTTTGGTTACTTTCTCAGTTTTTTTAGGTATTTTTTTCCTAGGTCAGAGGTTTCTCCTTCAACATCCAAGATTTTATCTTCTGCATGGACTAATCTGCTTTCAATACTTTCAAGGGATGTTTTGACTTCCTGTATTGCAACCTTTATCTCTAACAGCTTCACTTGCTTCTTTTGTTATGGTGTGTATTTCCTCCTTCAGATCATATAAGAACTTCTTCACCTCCTGGAACTTGTCTCTTTTCTCCTGCATCTTCTGGAGTTCATTGTCTCTCAGCTCTTGCACCCCAGTTAGTTTTGTGACTATGAATTTTCTGAATTCTTTATCAGACATTTCCACGAGTTCTACTGTACTGTGTGTGCATGATGAAAAATTGTTCTTTTCTCTTAGGAGAGAGATATTTCCTTGGTTTCTCATGTTTCTTGCACCTCTGCAGTGGTTTCTAGTCATTCTGTGACAAAATCTTTCTCTAATGTGTTTTGAAAGGTGATACTCACAAAAAGAGATTTTGAGTTCAGATTTATAAGAAGGAGTTTCTTCCTTAAGGCATGAGGTTCAATAAGCGTTGAGGATTTCAATGATGCCAAAAGTATTCAGATGCTTGGCTATCATGCACGTAGGCCTGTCTAGACACTAAGTGTGTGGAGACTAAAGAGCAGAGTGGAAAAGTAAGGTTAAAAAAATAAAAGTAAAAGAAAAGGAAAAAAGATGAGACAAAAATAACCAAAAAAGAGCAAAAAACCTTTTTTTAATAGGTAAAAAAATGAAAACTACGTACTGCGTGAACACGTCAGGACACACCTCAGATTTAAAATGACTCCTGAAATTAGCAAGAGAAAGAAAATGCCCAAGGTGAGAAGTGTTTCAAAAACTAAAAAATCTAAACAATTTTAAAGAGAGAGAGAGAGAGAGACAGAGACAGAGAGAAAACAGAGGTCGCCCTACCTGACTGTTTCAGGGGTCTAGAAGACGGGGTTTAGAGCATAGCTTTAGTCACTTTGGTTCCTGAACAAGACAGGACACACTTCAGATTTAAAATGGCTTCTGATCGTTTTGAAGGTCTCGAAGATGGTGTTTAGAAGCCTAACTTCAGTAGACTTGGTCCCTCCAGGTTTTCTCATATTTCTTGGGATTCTGCTTTGATTTTTAGGCATCTGGTGAAGTACTCCCTTCTTTCTAGGTTTTTTAAAAAAAATTAATTTAATTTTTAATTTTTTTGGAAGGCTTCTGTAGCTGTTCCCTAAAGTGTGTGCTGTTCTCTGCCAGTTTGTCTATTAATTTGTAGGAGAGAGTTCTGGAATCCATGTAGCAATTTTGGGATTCAAATTACCAGAGGGGAATTTCTTTCCTTTCTTTTCTCCAAAAGAGGTGGGGTGGGAAAAAAATTTCTCCAGAATCACAATTTTCAGGCAGTTGTTCTTTTCCAACTGTGAGAAACACAAGCGCCTGTCCAATGTCAAAGAATGGTCATAGAGACTTAAGGTGTGGGGAAGTCAGACTTTAATGGCAGTCTTGTGAGATCAGGTGTGTGATGGGGCAGGCATCCTCACTAGCTGAGTACTATGAGGTGTACAATCTTCCCGGACATCGTCTAGGTTTTATTATTCCTTATTAGGCACTGGTATTTAGGTGCAGGCTCAGGACAGGCGCATGAAAAAGGCCCACCAAATGTCCTGAGGAGGGAGAAGAACCAGGAAGCAAAAAGGAGCAAAGGACTGGTTACCAGCCACAATCTTGAGAAATCATTTTTCAAGGGTGACTCATTTTTGGGTTACGTTTGTTTAGGAACTTTTCAGGAATGTGTACTTTCTGGGGTTGTGACATCTAAAATCTGGTTAAGCAACAACTTCTATTAAGCTATTCTTGAAAATGAATCACTTAAGGCTATTGTTTATTTATTTATTTATTATACAACCTCTTGGGACCCAGTGTAACTGAGGCTGTACTGAGAAAGCATAGGTAAAATAGAAACACAAGTCATGCCCTCTGTGTGCAGGATATGGGCTGGGAGGCAGTGGCTTCCTGGTTTGCACCTGTGAAATCCAAGGCGGTTGGGGGAGGCAATGGGAGCACTTCCTGCTTGGCAGCCCCTTCCTCTAATCACTCCTGCAAGTGGTAAGAGTCTGGAGACAAATGGGGCATTTGGACTGGGAGGAGGCAGCTTCCTGGTTTTCACCTGTGAAATCCAAGGTGGGGGTGCTTATTGGGAGCACTTCCTGCTTGGCGGCCCTTTCTCCTTTCCCTGATCATTGCAAGGCTGGTGCAAGTCTGGAGACCAGAGTTGGTCTTTTGTATGTAAACTGCTGCGCTGAGGCGAGGTACAGGATAAGAAAAGCGTTGATTAATTTGTACTATTTAAAAATTTCTTCCTTCTGTTACATTTTAAAAAGTTTTTATTTGATCATACTATTCAAAATTAAAGAATATTTTGCAAAATAACTGGCCTGTACTCACCCCCAAAAAACTTCAAGTTCGAGAAAGGCAACCAAAGCCTGAAGAAGCATTTTAGATGGTAGGCAACTAAAGAATTCATGTTAAATGCAGCACATGACCCTGGATCTCATCTTGGACCTCTAGATTTTCTTTCTTTAAACTATAAAGAGAATTATTAAGACATTTGAAGAAAAGTGACTTGTGCCTGTGACTTAAATTGTAGGAATATATCAATTTCATGACAGATACAGTGATGTTATAAATATACAGAATGAACTTTATGTCCTTGAATTTTAGGAAATATCCACCAAAATAATTAGAATATCAAGTTTGCATTTTACTGTTCCAGGATAAAACCATATTTGTGAGAGAGAGACAGGAGAAACAGAGGGACAAAAGAGAATGAGAAACAAATGTGGTAAATCTTTTATAGCTGGGGAAACTGAGCAAAAGAGTTATAGGCATCTGTGTACACTCTTATAAGTTTTCTGTAAGTTTGAAGTTCTTTCAGCATAAAACATGAAAAACAACAAGAAAATGTTTTTTCAGTTTATTCTATACAGCTTTTAATTTTTGGTGGAAAAACATAGTGAAATTAATTAGCAAAAGCTTAAATTAATGATACTACTTCTGTAAATCTTATAATTCCAAAAAAAATGCAGTTTTTATTTCAGTGATCCCATTTTTAATCACAACTTTCCTAGGCAGCCTGTGACTCTCAGCTTTGTAGTCTTGTCTTGAACTCTGTAAGACTGATGAACCTCTTTCAAAATTGCAGTTTTTTTTTTTTTTTTTTTTTTTTGAG
>NW_006159926.1:120245-125772 GCF_000334495.1 Tupaia belangeri chinensis | reverse complement strand
CCGCGGTCGACTACGTGGGAGTCCAGCGACATAGCCATTACGCTAACTGCTGGTTCCCAAAATTGCAGTTTTTCAGGAGAATACAAAGTTTTCTAGTTTTGTATTATTTTAAACTTGCTGCCACTGAAATTATGCATCCTAATAGAGGCTTCTAAAAACCTTAAGCAAAATGTTAGACACTGAGGTCATGACCAACATCTTGTTAGCAGCAGTGCTACCTAAGCAAGTGAGACATAATCCATGAGCATATTTATATATTAAAAAATACTTTTAAACTTGAGCCCAGACTTAGCCGTACTTAGCTGTAGCATATGTGTGCACATTTAGGCTTTCATTTACCATTGTGTCCTTAATAACATGGGTTTTCAGGATTGGTGTTTTCTGTTCTTTTCCATGTCTCCTCCATACCCCCACTTAGATTTTAGACAATGGAAATAACTATTTTCCTACATCCTTTCCCTATTTCCATATAGAATTAGAATGCAATTTATTCCTATGGATTAACATGACTAAGAAAAAAAACCAAGTAATTCAATTATAAATAAGAATTCCTTAGAGCTCACAGTTATAAAATTAAATTCTAAATCTCTAACAAAGTTACTTTTCTTTTCTTTTTTTTTTTGAGAGGTTTTTGTTATAGGATGTGTGCACTCACCAGAAAGACAGAGACAGAGAGACAGAAAGCGAGAAATCACCTCCCAGGGCGGATGGCCATGCTGCGATCCCTTCTCCTCCATTCTCCTCTCGTGATCTTGGACACCCACGCACATGTGCCCAGTGTGAGTTTAAGCCACCAGGTCTGGGACTCGAACTGCCGTTGACTACATGAGAGTCCAGCCACATAGCCATTATGTCAACTGCTGGTCCCAAGAAAGTTAATTTCTTAACAGTGCTATTTTTCTCTTCCTTGGAATTTATTTAGCTTCTTGGATGTATAGTGTTTTCCATCAAATATACCTTATTTATGACCCTTTCTCTCTCTCCTCTCCTAGGTCCCACCTCGCCTATGTTGATGTGCTTTATGGCGTTCCGCAGCTCTGTGCTACTGTACTCATTGTCTTCATTCGTTTTCTTTTCTGTTCCTCAAACTCGTTAATCTCAATTGACCTGTATTCAAGCTTATTGGTTATTTCTTTTGTCCACATCCACAACTGAGCCTTTCTAGTCAATTATTCTTTTTAGTTCAACTCCAGAATTTCTATTTGGTTCCTTTTTATAATTTTAATTTCTTTACTGATATTTTCTATTTGTTAAGACATTATTGTCATAGTTTTCTTTAGTTCTTAAGACATGATTTCCAATTATTTTTGAAAATATTTAAAACAGTTAATTTAATTCTTTATCTACATAATTCAAGATCTAGACTTCTTCTAGAAAATTTTTATTGACCATTTTCCCTCCACATATGCAACTTTTTTTTTTGGAGCGGTTTTTGCTATAGGGCGCGTGCGCTCGCCAGACAGACAGAGAGAGACAGAGAGACAGAAAGCGAGAAATCACCCCCCCAGGGGGGATGGCCACACCACAATCCCTTCTCCTCCAGTCACCTCTTAGGATCGTGGGCACGCACGCACACGCGCCCGGCGTGAGTTTTAAGCCACCGGGTCCAGGATGCGAACCGTGGTCGACTACATGGGAGTCCAGCAACATAGCCATTATGCTAACTGCTGGTCCAATATGCATCATTTTTTGTTATTGTTCTCTGCATGTCTTATAATTGCTATTGTTGGAAACGGAATATTAAGATAATATAATGTGGTAACTTTGGAAATTAGATTCTTCTCTCCATTCTCCTCTTGGGACCTTGGGCATGCACACACATGTGCCCGGCATGAATTTAAGCCACCGAGTCTGGGACTCAAACCGCTATGGACTACATGGGAGTTCAGCGACATAGCCATTAACGCTAACTGCTGGTCCCTAGATTCTTTTCTCTACCCAGGGTTTGTTGTTATTTGTCTACCTACTTTTCGGAAGTAATTTTGAAAGTCTGTATTCTTTCTCATATGTACTTATTAAAGTTTCTGCTCAGTTAGTGGTCAGCTAATGATGGACTAGAAATTTTCTCAAGTGCCTGAAACCCAAAACTCAGTTTTTGCCAAAGAGTTCTGTGTTTCATGTTACGCCTACAACACTTATCCAGGCAGTTGACAATTCCCTTTCAGCCTTCATTTCCTGCTTATGCAGAGCCCGAAGGTCAGCCAGACATAAGACTTAGGGTCTTCTCAGGTCTTTCCTGAGCTATGCGAAACTCTGAGAATGCTTATGACTTCTTAGATTCCCAGGAATATGTCAGAGCTTATCAAAGATTCTATAAACATCTCATTCCCCAGCTTTTCTTTTTTAAAGCTTTTTGTTTGTTTTAGTCTATTGTTGGTTTCAACTGTTATCTACCCCCTCAGACAGCTGCAATCTTACACAAATGCTGTGGGGGAAAGGCTTTTCGCCCTGAGCCACTTATGAATCAGTTCAAATAAGGAAAGTCTTACGAGTGGGTTCTTCCAGGGAACCAGCAAACTGGTCAAATAATGACAGTTCTCTGCAAATGGAGCTTTGAAGGAGCTCAGTCCTTTTCTGCCCACTCTTGTGGGTGCCAGGCTGTTGGTTTTCACTGTAATTTGGGCCATTAGTTTCCACAGCTACTGTAGAGCTAGGGAGGGGGAGACAGTCATAGAGTTAGTTAACCCACCATAAAACTTGCTTTTTTAAAAACAAGAATCAGTCATCTCTTGAATAAAAACTACCCGAGTTCCTATAAGAATTCAATTAATTTTCAGTATTCTAAAAAGTTGATTGTCACATGTTTTGCCAGTTTTCTCATTGTTTTTATGAAAAGGAGAATGCTTGGAGATCTTCTATCACTTTTGCTGATGACATTCTGCCAGTGAAATGAGGGTTTTTTTTTCCTTTTTTGTGTAGCCTCTGTCATTATTATTGGTATTAAGCAACCAGCAAGACTAATAGGAAAGTAAAGTCATAGTTAATGAAATGACTTATTGTTTAAAAAAAGAATAAAAGGAAAATTTAAAAATAAGGACACGCTTTTTCAGATTATAATTTAGACCAAAATACCTTTTAAGATGTAGAAGTCAATATTCAGGTACAAAACTGTCAACATTTAACAGAAAACATTCCTTTTTTTTTTCTTTTTTCTTTCCTTCTTTCTTTTCTTTTCTTTCTTTCTTTTTTCTCTTTTTTTGGAGAAGTTTTTGCTGTAGGGTGTGTGCGTGCGCTTGCCAGAGAGACAGAGAGACAGAAAGCGAGAAATCACCCCGAGGGGGAATGGCCACGCCGCAATCCCTTCTCCTCCATTCTCCTCTCGGGATCTTGAGCACGCACGCACACGGCGTGAGTTTAAGCCACTGGGTCCGGGCCTCGAACCAATGGGAGTCAGGAGCCTTAGCCATTACACTAACTGCTGGTCCTATGACATTCAATTTTTGAAGGTATTATAATGTGGTTACTTGTCATTTCTGTCTTAATATTTATCTAATTTAAAATACAGAATTGAAAGCATAAACTAAAATCATTCTGTTTATAATAAAACATAAAAATTGTATCAATGATACTTCATTCAAACAGTAATCATTCAGTGGCTAATGAGTTGTAGCTGAAGTATGAGTTTACTTGAAAATAAAGTTATGTTTGCCTTGATTTTAATTTAAGAATTAGATATTATTTGTGTTTGTAGTCACTGATTCAGAGTCTTTTATAACTATAAGACAGATCTTATAGCTCTCTTTCTTATTTTTGTTCATATGATATAGTATCACAAAAACAGAATAACAGAAGAATAAAACTTAGAAAATTTTCAGTGAAAGGGTCAGCAGGTGGCATAGTGGTTAAGGCACTGGACTTCCATATGGTCAACCATGGTTTGAGTCCCAGACCTGGCAGCTCAAAACTCACACTGGGTACCTATGTGTGTGTGCCCAAAATCCCAAGAGGAGGACAGAGAAGAAGGGATTGCAGTGTGGCCATTCTTCGAGGGGCAGTGATTTCTCCTTCTGTCTCTCTGTCTCCCCAGCTAGTACACACACCCTATAGGAAAAAAAAAAAAGGCTTTTAGTGTAAAGCTTATAATGAAATAAATATGTAATTCTTTTATCCATTTATTTTATTCTTTTAGAGAATTATTTAATTTAATTATTATTATTATTTCGCTATAGGGCTCAGAGAGAGAGACAGACAGAGAAAGTGAGAAAGCAAGCTAACAGATTTGGGACATGAACCATGGTTGGTCACAGAGAAGTCCAGTGCCCCAACCATCATGCCATCACCTGTTCCTGTTTATTTTACTCTTCAATGGGAATGTATTTGTGCAGGTGAGTGTGCACCTGAAAGAGAGAGAAAGTGAGAGAGAGTCACCCCTGATAGGATATTGTCACACTGTGATCCCCTTGTTCCATCCCTCTGGCTCATAACAATCTTGGGCATAAGCGTGTGCACCAAAGGTGGCATAGGCCAACCGGTCAGGGATTCAGACCCTCGGTTGGCTGTGTGGCTCCCAGCACTGCAGTTCAGTACATTAGCCACTATAGCACTAAGGATGGGCTTGTATGATTCTTGAACTCTTAAAAAATATATAGATTTTCAAGAATGAAACATTATTGAGGCTAACAAAGTATTAAATTTTAATATTTCCTACTTTTAAAAGCATTCCTGGAGCCAGCCAGGTGTATGGTGGTTATGGCAGCTGGATCCTACATAGTCAATTCCATGGTTCAAGTCCTGGCACTTGAAAGTCATGTTGGGTGTGTGTGTGTGTGTGTGTGTGTGTGTGGTGTGTGTGTGTACCCAGAGTCCTGAGAGGAGTCTATGGAGAAGGGATTTTGTGATTTGGCCATCATTCCTGGGGAAGGACTTCTCACTTTCTTTTTCTCTCTCCTCCCAACAAGTGCACATGTTCTACAACAAACTAAAAAAAAAAGCGAAATAAAAACAAATAAAAGCACTCCTGTGCGAATGTGCATGTGCTTTCACAGTATTATAACAATCTCGTAAGACTCTAAGAAGGGAGAATTGACACATTTTGTTGATATTTAGAAGGGTTAATTAACTTGTCCCAAATGAAATGATAGTGTTCCAGGATTGAGGAAAAGAACTAGGAATTAACCATTTACTAGTGCTCTCAATAGCACTAATGAAAGTATATTGTACAAGTATTTATATAGTCCTTAGTTCTCACAGTACTCTTTTGAAATAAAAATCAATATCCTTATTATTGACAGAAGGTAGCTAAAATTTAGAATGGGTAAATAATTTGCCCAAGAACAACAGCTTAATAGGAAGAGGACTTAGCAAGAAGCAAAAGCTTAATTAGAACTAGATCTGCCTGACTTAAAGCTTAGACATGCACATTCACTCCAAGTTCAATAGTCCCAGGATTGGGGTATAACTGATACTGGATAACAAACCCTGACCTGCTCGTCTCCAAGGATGGCAGCTCTGTGTCAGCTCAAGGTTGTAGGACATGTGATCCCCAGGGTTCTCGCTAAGTTTAGATCTTTCCTGAGACCAAATCTGT
>NW_006159926.1:113198-119987 GCF_000334495.1 Tupaia belangeri chinensis | reverse complement strand
ACCCCTTCGAGGATTTTTCTGAAGATTACTCTTTTAATAAACTACATTGGCCTATATTTTATTTCTGGTTCTGTTTTTTAGGAAACCCAACCTAAGAAAGCTGCTTCCAGGGGTGTCCTAGAAACAGATAGTGAGAACGAGACACTGGAGTTGGATGGGCCACCACTGACTGGCAGCAAGGAGCCCACCTTGGTGGCAGGGGAGATCCTAGAGACTGCCGGCATGTGCGGCAATGTGACTGGAAGCTGCTCACATGTGGTGAACCACAGTGGAATGCAGGCAGGAGGGGCTGCATTGCTGTGCGATATCCTTGTCATGTGAAAGGAAGGAGACAGGTACATAGGGACATTGCATTTATAGTTGAGGAGCTGCTGCTGGGCACTGTTGATGCGTGGAAGAAAGAAACAGCAGGCTCAGGTCACAATACAGTATGAGACTTGGGAGGTCTCCTTAGTAGCATTTAAAGAGTCTCTCCCCCCCCACCTCTATTTTATTCTGCTCAGACTTCTATAACAAAATACCACAGGCTAGGTGGCTTATAAACAACAGAAATGTATTTCCTACAGTTCTGGAGGCTGAGAAGTCCAAGATAAAGGTGCCTGCAGATTTGGTGTCTGGTGGGGGCTCATGTTCCAGTTCCTAGATGACCGTCTTCTAAGTCTGTCCTCACATGCGAGAGAGAACTTCATCTCTCATGTTTCTCGCTATGGGGGCACAAATCCTGTTTAGAGAGCACCACCTTCATCACCTAATCACGTCCTGGTGGCCTCATCCTCTAACACCATCAGCTTGGGGGTTAAGATTTCATCATATGGATTTGGAGGGGGACAAATCTAGTCCATTATACCCTAGCCCTAATCACCTTCATCCACACTGCAGAGAAAGTGACATTCAGGCCCAGGACTGAATTGGAAGTGGCAGACTTTCAAAGGAAGCTGAATTCTCAGTAGAGGTAGGTTTCCAAGGTCAAAATCCTGATAGGGTAGGAGTGCAGCCCTGAAACTTGAGATACCTGGCTAGGGTCCTGAATGTTCATGCCACTTTCTGTTAAAAGATAGGGACTATCCTCCACTCCAACTGAGCTGCAGGTGAGTTGGAAGTCAGCGCATTGCCTCTTTCAGATCCAGCCCACCAGAGGCCAGCTTCTGGATCCCACATAGGCAACCAGGCAGTTCAAGTCTTGGACTCAGAGGCTTGAGAAAACACCCTGGGATTGTGTACTTGTGTGCTCAAAACTCCCAAAAGGATGGAGAGATGGGAGAGAAGGAATTGATGTGATCATGCCCCATGGGAGGTACTTTCTCACTTTCCCTCTTTTTCTCTCACTATCTTTCCAGTGAGGATACTTGCTCCCTGGCAAATCAAACAAACAAAGATCTAGCCCACCTGACCAATATTGAGGGTCAGATCTTGGCATGTCCTGATGTGCAAGTGTAGGAGGAAAGGGAGGATATGCCAGGAGCTACAGGACCTGGGTAACACATACCAAGCAGGAACAGAAATGCCTACCTCTGAGCGAGCCTGGGATGCTGAGTCCAAGGGCCAGAGGGAAAGCAGGATAAGGCACAAGTGTCAGTACTGGGATACTCTTTGGTGACACAGCAGATGGCACCCTGGTAAGGGTTTAGCAACATGATAGCCATCATTCAATGAAATTGAGATGCCAGAAATGCCTTGGCTGGGATCAGGTATAGAGGAAAACATCAAAGGCTCAGAGGGCCAGGGCTGTCATTAGCACATGAACCTAGCCTAGTGAAAAGGGCCATCTCTTACTTTTTGACAGCAGGAGTAAGTCCTGCTCCAAGAGAGAACTATCTTTAAGTGGAAGGTGAGTGATGGTGTGGGAAAAAGGCATGGTTTAGCAGAAGCCAAGGAGATAAAAGAGCGAGTCAAACTTACCATTAGGAAAATAAACCGGATGCACTTGGCGGTAAGTCAGGGGCTGGGAGCAGGGGAGGAAGGAGGAGGGCTGCACACATGGGACCAGGGCTGAGCTTGACTCCTAGCAGTGGCCTTGGCTGTTTGCAGCTCTTGCCAAAGCTGCAGAGCAAATCTGTATTTCACACTGCCAAGTAACATGTCCTGTCACACAGCTGTTTTGAGTGGCACTGTGTGTAGTGACAATTGAGGAAGAAAACTGCATTCAACCTTTGAGTTGACACAGCCCTAGCAACACAATGAGAACAATCTCTACCCTGAGATAGTCAAGTGGCAGCACAAACTTGGAGCTTGAGATAAGTACTTCTTGACTTTGCAGATAGCTTGGGGGTTAGGGAGGGCAAGGGGCAGAACTTCCACTGTTAAAGGGGGCCCAGTGGCTATGAATTCATCTCACCCTTCAGGAGTGGTCAGATCCCAAGCATGATCTTGTTCTACTTGTTTGAGGTTTCAGGGGATGTATGATTTCTAGAGAAGTCCATTTCTCTCTGTGTTTTGTTCCAGAGGATGGGTTTGACTACGTAGAAGACACTGTAGTAGAATGATGAAGGTGAAGGCTAATTTGCTGGGAATTGAAGGATTTAACAGAAAGAGAAAAAAGGCAGTGTGTATATTTGAAAGGAGCAGTTTAGCTATGTTGTAGCAGAAAAATAGGAACAAGCCAAATACCAATGGTGAGTTGACCATTACCAGGTAGAGTGCTTCCTTGTCCCCATTTGTCTTTAGAAAAGAGAGGAATTGAGCCAGATGATTTCTGAGTTCATCATAAAATCCTACAGTTCTAGTAATTATTTTGTTCTATGATTCAGTGTGCAGGTTCACTTAAACCTATTATTATATATTTGAACATTTTGGTTCTCACCCAAATTTCAAGTGTTGAAGCCCTAACCCCCAACACCCTAATGCGATAGTATTTGGAGTTGAAGACTTTGGAGGACAATTAGGTTTAGATGAGGCCATGAGGATGGGGCCCACCTGATAGAATTAGTTTGGTAAGAGGAAGAGAGATTAGCACTCTCTTTTTCTCTCTGTGTGAGGAAACAGTAAGAGGTAACCATCTACAACCCAAGGAGAGGCCTCACCAGAACTGAATTCCGGTGGACTTTGATCTTGGACTTTGCAGCTTCCAGAACGCTGAGAAAATGTCTCTTTTAATCACCTATTGTTGTGTGGGAGCCCAGGCTAGGACATCACCTACCTCTTCATTTCAACTGGAAGTGAATCCTCCATGCGCTTTTCTACAGTCTAGTGCATGAAAAAGTAGATACTGATCCTTTAGTACCATGAGAAATCCGGTGATGACTAGTCATTCCTTAGCGCTAGGTTATGTAAAGAGAACCCGGGGTATCTAATCAGGAGAAGTAGTTTCCAACACTGACCAGGCCTTCTTCACAGCGTAGCCCTGCAGAATCATGATCTCAGTACCTTCAGGCTGCTCTACTTGTTTTTTTTTAGAGAGAATTTTCTTTGCTATAGGGCATGTGCACTCGCTGGAGAGACAGAGAGGGACAGAGAAAGAGAAAGTGAGAAATCTCTCCTCAAGGGAGTTGGCCATACCATCATCCCTTCTCCTCTATTTTCCTCTCAGGATTTTGAGCATGCATGCATACGTGCCCAGCGAGAGTTTCAAGTCGCTGGGTCTGAGACTTGGGCTGTGGTTGGACATGTGGGAGTCCAGTATATTTTAAAACTTTTTTCAGAAGTTTTTGCCTTAGGGTGTGTGCACTCTCTGGAGAGAGAGAGAGACATAGAGAGAGACAGAAAGTGAGAAATGATCCCCCAGGGGGATGGCCACATCACAATCCCTTTTCCTCCTTCTCTCAAGATCTTGGGCATATATATGGTCATGTGCTCGATGTGAGTTTTAAGTCACCAGGTCTGGTTCTCAGACTGTGGTTGGCCATGTGGTAGTCCAGTGACATACCCACTAGGCCATCTGCTGGCCCTACTCATCTTTTTAAAGGGAGATTGAGGACACGTGCCCCACTGAATCTTTCTGAGATTCAAGCTCAGATGTTTGCGTTGTAAGTGGCAAGTACGAGGTACTTGTTTATTTTCGAAGACAGAAACTCAAGTTATTTTTACTGATGGGCAAAGGAGACACAAAAAGGCAAGTTAATTTTCTTCTCAGGATTAGGTAGCAACAGGAAATTCCCAAAGCTGACTTTTTGGTTGTAGTCACTTATTTTACTTGTTTGGGTATTTTTCTTGTTCAGGTTGTGATTTTTTTTTTTTTCCCTCTCACTGGTTATCTAATTTTCAGAAATAGGATTAGTGCAAGGAAATGAACTAAAGCATAAAATAAGTTGTTTCTTCATGACCGACTAGAACAGGGCTACCGAAATGAGAGGAGGAATGAACGAGTCAGGGAAGAGGTAAGTGGCAGGAAGTGAAGAGAGAGCAGGAACAATGCTGATCTTGATTTCTCCCAGTTCTTTCAACATGCATTGTTTGAACGTCAACTTTGTGAATGGAAAAAGAGTTAGCGATCGTTTTCCCAAGAAGCAAATGCCAGAAGAATGTGGCTTTCAATTTCAGTTAAGAAATCTCAAGACTACAGAAAGGCATATTCATACTCAACCAAACAGAGAAACCGCTGACAACCGAGTGTGATTTGGAAATGACCAAGTTCTTAACGCTTCCCTCAACAACACTGTAGTGACAAATGACATGGCTTACGCATTCCCCACCCATTCCCACATTTTACTCTGAAATTCATCTCCCAACTCACCTCTCCCTTACTTTTAATTTCCAATTCTGGTGGGAAGTAGTAGTCTCAATTTAGGATGATTTATTTACCTTTGCGCAAAACTCAGATATAAATTTTTAAAAAATGCTCTTTACATAGTATTTTCTTATCTTAGCCTTTTTATAATTGTACTGGAAATCCTTACCTTTTTCTCTCCATTGGGGAATAATAGCATTCTGGGTATTTTTAAAGTTTATTTTGTCTTGATATCTGTACATCTATATCAAATATCTATAGCTATATATCTAAACCTATTTATCTAGAAAGACCCTTCCCCCAACAGGGTCTTGTCGTGCTTGAACCTCCCTCCTCTTCCCTCAGCCCTCCAGCTTATCAAGACCTTGGGTGTATACCCAGCGTGTTTTGGATCAACTCAGAATCCGAAAGCCTTGTCGGCCATGTGGCTTCCAGCACTGCAGGTTAGTACATACTGGCTGCGCCACCAGGCTGGGCTGCACTCTGGATCCGACATCTCATTGCTTATGTGAGTGTGGCCTTATCCATAAGAAATAAATACAGTGGTTGCCGATACCTGTATTGGAGGCAAAAGAACCTAGTAGACACCAGGTAATATACAAAGTACATTGGACACACTGAGGCTATAGCTTGAATTAGAAATTGATTGAGACAATAAAAGGGACCATGTATGTCTTGCAAATACTGTAGATAAGTAGATATAAATGTTTTGGGAGTAATTATACAAGCTTGAGAGCTGGGAGAAAAAGATGCCCTAAGGGTCAGACTGCGCATGGAGCTTTCTAGCATAGAGCATTGTTATGTTTTCTCTCCCACCATGAAAAAGAGAAGGACGGGGCTTATTAAGCAAGTGCACTTGTCTTTAAAAGGTACAATGGATTACAGATAATTCTCTACTGGCTAGAGAAATATTTTGATTTGCACCATTACCTTATCTTTCCATTCCGCGTGTACAGGAAGGTTTTCCGTTTTGGGGTACAAAGACAGAGGGAAAGCCAGTCTTGTCCTGAGGGACAGGGGCTGGAGTTGTGGCAGGAGAGAAGATTTGCAGTGCAGCTTCTTTCTTGCACATCTGACTTGCTCTGATGCTGTTTGAAATACATGTAGAATCTAAAACTGCCCCCACAGAATAAGCCACAGTTGATCCGACCCCCAACCATCAAAGAAAGGACAGGAACATCTCATACATTTCCAGTCTTCTCCATGGTTTGGAGGAAGTCCCAGGACATGGAACTCTTTTATTTTAGAATGGGTATTCGGAGGTTAGAGGAGAGGTGATTTATTTTTCGTCCCTTTTTCTAGACACACAGATAAGTAGCTCCATTTTCTCTTTTTCTTTTTTCTATAGTTAGTATTAAAGTAAAGATATATTGATTCAGGGGCCAACAGGTCATGTTGTGATTAAGGCTCGGACTGGAGGCTTGAAGCTCACGCTGTGTACATGTGCGTGTGTGCCCAAAATCCCAGGAGCAGAATGGAGAATAGATTGCATCATGGCCATCTCCCCTGGGGCAGCGAGGGGAGTGCGATTGTGTGATTTCTTGCTATTTCTCTCTCTTTCTGTCTCTCTGGTGAGTGCACGTGCCCTACAGCTGAAACCTTTTCCAAAAAGAAAACAAAAAGATGGATTCAATTGTGAGATGGTGTAATGCGGCATTGAAATGGGCAGTCTGTAACACTTTGTTTAAATTCACGATAAATTGTGTACACCTACACAGGAGATAGAAAGGAAGAGACAGAGAGAATCATCCTCCGTCCGGCTAAGTCAGCTTAATTCCCTTTTTCTAAGTCCTTCGACCCTCCAGGATCCCGAGCTTCCAAGTGTCTGGCGTGTTGGTGTGTTTTCAAGGTGACCTGGCTTTGGACTTGAACTGCAGTAGACTTGTGGCTTTCAGCCCCACAGTCCAGGATGCTCCCAGCTGTGCCGCAGAGGCTGGACCTATCTGCAACATTTTAAAGTGAACTCGAAATGAAGAGTCAAATTAGTTATATTCTTATTTCTAGGAGGTACCTCTGTCTTGCAGGTAATGAAAATTATAGTTCATTTAGTCTTACCAAATGATTCAGGTTATTTATTTATTTATTTATTTATTTATTTATTTATTTGTTTATTTATTTGCCAGAAG
>NW_006159926.1:108035-112487 GCF_000334495.1 Tupaia belangeri chinensis | reverse complement strand
TTATTTATTTATTTATTTATTTATTTATTTATTTGTTTGTTTGTTTATTTATTTGCCAGAAGGTGTGCATGCTCATGGGGAATGGGGAGAGAAGGTGAGAAAGACTCCCTAATGGGGTCGGCCGTACTGCAATCCGTTCTCCATTTCTCATTCTGGGATTTTGGGAATGCATGCACGTGTGCCAGGCATGTTGTACAAGCTGCTGGGCCTGGGACAGGAAGCATGCCGTTGGCCACATGGGATCCAGTTGCCTTGAACACCATGACACTGGCTGGCCCAATCCAGTAGTCTTAATATAACTTCTCTATAACTTTTCAAAGAGGACCTTTAATCAGGGACAAGTTTTACTACTTTTCTATTTTTGCATCTTGGGGAATTTTCAATATATTGATATAATGCCTAAATTCAGAACAGTGAATAAGCGCAGATATGAGAATAAGCAGACATAAAACATTAACTGAGCATGGAAAGCAGAGATCCGTCTAGCATCTTTGTTTTACCATATACATATATAGTTGTTTTTAATTCTAGACTTTACCATATACATGTATAGTTTTTTTTTTAATTCTAGAATTTAAAAAAATTGCACATAAAAGAGTAGTCAATTTTGCTTAGAAGGAAAAGGGGAAAGCCATTGAGTTTGAATTGTTTTTTTCAGTGTCCTAAGTTATAGAATTTCAAGTCCTATTTAACCTTGCATCAAAAGAAAGATAAACCCTTGGAAGCCATTCTCTCTCAACATTTTAAATTTCCTTTTAATTTATATCCACATTGTTCATTGTTGAAATTTAGATATCCAAGGGATGGCAGCCTAGTCTACTTCTTTTGAGATACACACACACACACACACACACACACAATATCTATATCTATATCTATATCTATATCTATATCTATATCTATATCTATATCTATATCTATATCTATATCTATATCTATATCTATATATATATTTGCTATAGGGTGCATGCACTTGCCAGAGAGACAGAGAGACAGAAACAAGAAATTACTCCCAAGTGGGGATGGCCACGCCACAATCCCTTCTCCATTCTCCTCTCAGGATCTTTGGCATGCATGCGCACGTGCCTGGCATGAGTTTTAAGCTGCTGGGTCCAGGACTTGAACTGCAATCAACTATGTGGGAGTCCAGTGACATAATCATTACATAATCTGCTGGTCCCGATATGTATTTCTCAAGTGCCTCCATTTTAATCTTCAAAGAATGGTACCAAAATCTCCACTGGGATGGGAGCTACATTTTTTTTTTTTTTGGAGAGGTTTTTCGCTATAGGGCGTGTGCACTCACCAGACAGACAGAGAGAGACATAAAGACAGAAAGTGAGAAATCACTCCCCAGGGGGGATGGTCACGCTGCAATCCTTTCTCCTCCATTCTCCTGTCGGGATCTTGGGCACGCACGCACACGCGCCGGGCATGAGTTTTAAGCCACTGGGTCCGGGACGCGAACCACGGTCGACTACGTAGGAGTCCAGCGACATAGCCATTACGCTAACTGCTGGTTCCCGGGATGGGAGCACATTTTAAAACAGAAATTGATGAAGTACATATATTTCATATTTTGTATATAGTTAATTAGCAATTTTCTCATCATATATAAAGTTTTAAAAGTTTCAGTGTGGGCTGGTCCCATAGTAGTGGTTAACTCTGTACATAGTAAGCCAGGTCTGACTGTGGTTCAAATTCTGACCCTAGTGGCTTTGAGAAACACGTGGGACACATGTGTGTGTGCACCCCAAATCCTGACAAGATAGAAAAATGGAAGAAAAAGAATTATGGCATGAGTACACCTGGGGAGGTGGTTCTCTCTCTCTCACTCTCTCTCTTTCTCTTCCTCCAGTGACCACATGCGCCCTCTGGCAATGAAAAAAAATGTACGTGCTTTTTAATTTATGATGGGATTATGTCTTAATATATCCATGATAACTTGGCAATATCACGAGTCAAAATGAATTTCATATACCTAGCCTATTAATATCATATCTTAGCCCAGCCTACCTTAAACATGCTCAGGACGTTACATTACCATACAGTTGGGTAAGTTCATATAACACAATGCCTATTGTATAATTAAGTGCTGACTATCTCACGTAATTTACTGGATACACTGTGGAGCATTGGCTGTTCGCCCTTGTGATCATGAGGTTGACTGGCAGTGTGGCTTACTGCTACTGTCCGGCCTTGGCAGACAGTACCTACCACACATTGCTAGCTCAGGAAAAAAAAATCAAAATTCGAAATTTAAACTATTATTTCTATTGAATACGTACTGCTTTTTTCACCATTGTAAACTTGAAAAAAAATCATACTCTAAGTAGAGGAGACGACCATTTGTAAAAACAGAAACAACCAAACGGTCACAACAATATCCAGCAACAGCAACAGCGACAGCACCAACAACCCCCTTTGTTCCTCCCTGACTCCTTCACTTCCAGATACAGGTGGAGGGTGAGGATGTACTTACTGGAAGGCCTTTCTGCTGAATAACTCTAATGTGTTTAGCACTTTAAACTTTGGGTGTTAGCTTTAGGAAGCAAAGGATAAAATCTATTGAGCAATGCAGTTCTTCCTAATCAATCGAATTCATCTTATCTCAGGGACATCTCGTTAGGTGTCCACCCTTGGTGAACTTCAGCTTGACCTCATGATTCTCTCATCAATCTCGTAGTGCCACCCTGTGTAAGTGGGTGTAGAGAAGAGAAATGCGCCCTACATGTTTCATTGTTCACATGTACAAAAACTCAGATTTTGTCTAAAAAATATCTTTTCATTGAAGCCCAGGGAATAGTAAATGGTTAAAGCAATGCCTTTCTTCAGTGGGGCTTGAGCTCTAAACACGAATGCAGTCAGCGGGAATGGGACTGGACCTCTAGGAGGGCTCTGCCTCCCTTGGGCTGGCTGCTCTGAGTGGCCCAGGACCCAGGCCGACTGCAGTTGTCCCTGTCCGACTTGTACCACTGCAGCACATGAGTGTGGACTCTGCACTCTGCCAGGACAAAAGCCAACCCACTGGAGGTGTGGGAGGGACAAATAGCAGAAGTACAATTTTGGCTTTTCTCTCTTAGCACGTGACCACTTTTCTCTCTGCTTCTGTCGGCCATGTTGTGACAGAAACCCAGAGGCGTGGGCCAAATAGATCTCTTTGTGTAAATCACCCGTCTAAGGTATTTCTGTCTAGCAACACAACAATGGCTAAGACAGATGGGGATACATATAATGAGCAGTGACTGTGGTTTCCTTAGCATGAAGTAATCGGATGATTCTGGTGTGTGGCAGTGAAGAGGGAGAGGAGGCAGGAAATCCAAGCTTATCAGCTTGAGAAAGTGTGGGAGCTGTGATCCCGCAGTGGCATACGAGCACGAGCTTGGCAGATGAGACAATTAGCAGATATGCTGTAGGTACTGCACATAGAGCGTTACAAGTTTTTAGGTTAAAAAAGTAAGTTCAAAAAATTTTGAATTCCAAATGCTAAGAAGATTTCAAATGTAAAGGGTTGTGAAGAATGCGTAGAAGAAAATGCCCACTTTGCCACGTTTGGAAGGAAGTTTAGCTTTTAAGTCACTGTAAGCCATTTGGCTCAGGCAGGTAAACTTCTTCCTAGAAAAATCTCTCAGGAAATTGTGTTTATAGCTCCTTATATAATCATCAAATATTTACTTTCTGGCAGGGAAAGTCTATACCAATAAAGGATCCCTTGTGCTTATTATTACAACAAAGTGAAAACAAATGCCAAGTAAGGTGGTTGTTAAAAAAAATACGCCGAAGTACCCTTAACTGAGTCCTATTAATATTTTATTGAGGAAATAACACTATTTGCTTCTGAGTCAGAGCTAATTGTCTCTGTTAGGGATGGAGGGGTGGGGGGTGGGACTGTTTTTGTTGCAGAAACTACTTCCTTGTCTCTCAGAGGTCTTAATTTTCTTTTAAAGAATTACTTTATTTAATTTAATTTATTTTTTAATTTTAACTTGACCAACGTGAGGAAGAGAAGGAAAGTAAGAAAGGAAGCCGCCAGGTCCAGGACTCAAGCCACGGTTGGCTATGTAGAAGTCCAGTGCCCTTCACCACCACGCCACCTGTCAGCCCCAGAGGTCTTCATTTTAATGCAGTTAACTTGCTATTGAAAACATATAGGTAGCTAGACAGTTTCATTTAAAAAAAGTATTCATTCATTTATTTTAATTTGACCAAAGAGAGACACACAGAGAGAGAGAGGGAAAGTGAGAAAGTAAACCACCGGGTCTGGGACTCTAACCGCAGTTGCCCATGTGGGAGTGTCCAGTGCCTTAACCATCACGCCACCTGCTGGCCCTGATAGTTTCATTTTTTAAAAAGTTCTCTTTCTTTTTCTTTCTTTCTTTCTTTCTTTCTTTCTTTCTTTCTTTCTTTCTTTCTTTCTTTCTTTCTTTCTTTCTTTCTTTCTTTCTTTCTTTC
>NW_006159926.1:103642-107900 GCF_000334495.1 Tupaia belangeri chinensis | reverse complement strand
ATATATATATATATAAAATATATCTTGAGAGAGAGATACAGAAACAGCACCCCCAATAGTGCCTTAAGACTATAATCTACCCCTGCCACAGCCAGCCCCAGATCACGGGTACAGGCATGCCTGGTGTGCTCAGGGAGGTCTCTGGACTTGAACTGGAAACCTTCCGATGTGGGTCAGCCTTGGAGAGTGCCACATTTTTCTGTTGTGTCACCATATGGCCCCAGGGACTTCATTTAAAGTGTTTTTAAGAATTCATTTGCTGGGTGGGCAGGTGGTGTGATGGTTAAAGGCACTGGACTCCCCCATGGTTGACCACAGTTCGAGTCCGGGACCTGGTTACTTGCTTTCTCACTTTCTCTTTCTCTCTCTGATCAAACTGGAAAATAATAACAACAACTATAATAAAGTTAAATAAAATAATTCTTTAAACAAAAAGAATTAATTTGAAAGCAGTTGTGATTAAAAAAATAAAAAATCTTGCTGTTTATCAGGTAATTTTCACCTGAGACCGCTTTTGTAGTCTTCATTCTAGAGTATCCGTTTACTATTTATGGGTGTATACTTAACGCCTAAATAGGGGCTCCGAATAGTTTGTCAAAATCGTTTCAGCACATCTTCAGTACCTAGATACCAAATGCTATTCAATGTTTGGCATGAATTATTTATCTCTACAACGAGTCGAGGAGACGACCCAGTCCTCATTATTCAGAGACAGAGAGACAGACAGAGATAGGGTCTTGACCACAATGCACTCCCAGCTTCTGCCAACCTGGAGCTCGAGCAGGTGAGCACCCTGTGTTTTCTAGAGGGTCTCCGGATGCCAACCAGAGCATCCCGTTTTAGTGCTGTGCCACCATCTGTCCCCCCCCCCCCTTCTGTCATTTTACAGTGTCCCCTCGGCTAATTCCCCCGATTCTGTCATTTCAAATGGTCCCTGAGCATAATGCTGACGTGCTCACTAGTGGTCCTACGTGCAAGAGGCTGTGGTGCATCTTTTGGAGATAAGCTTTGTTCAGGCAGGAGTTACTGTGCAGGTGGCCGAGTTCAATGTTCATGAATAATAAAACAGATTAATAAGATGTCTGTAAACAGAAACAGAAATACACATAAGACAAGGCTATGTGTTAGTCGGTTGATGAAATGTTTTGACCAGAGGCTCCCAGGAAGCTTACCGTGTATTTCCCATAGAACCGATGGTTCGGTAGTCACCCGTTCAGTGTTTGTAGCAATTTCAGAACATACCCTCCACTAATCAACTGTCACCTCCATTTCATAGACGAGCACGCTGAGGTCTAGAGTCACATACCCAACAGCTTTCTGTACCCCGGTGGGGACCACCTCAGCTCAGTCTTATGACCTCAGGGCTCTGCCTCCAACATGTAGTCTAAAATTATCCTTCGCAGCTTCTCAGCGTTTCCTGTTGTTTGTGTTTGCTACCTCAGCCATTCAAATTCTGAGGAACATTTCTTCTAATGAGAGGTTAAAATGGTTCATGTCCTGCCGGCCACAGGTGCCTAGGAACTGGGGCTGGCCCTGAAGGACAGGCTATGCTGGTGTTTGGACTTCCCAGCTACTGTCGCCCACTCGTCCCAGGCAATGGGGCATGAGCGTTGACACACCTGGGACTGTGGGCAGTATGAGCATGGGGCAGAGGGAAAGCAGTCCTCGTGTGGGGTCCAGCTTTGTATTCCCAGGCCTTCATGAATCCTTTCTTTTTTTTTTTGGAGAGGTTTTCATTATAGGGCGCTTGCGCTCGCCAGACAGACAGAGAGAGATATAGAGACAGAAAGTGAGAAATCACCCCCCAGAGGGGATGGTCACGCCGCAATCCCTTCTCCTCCATTCTCCTCTTGGAATCTTGGGCACACATGCGCATGTGCCCGGCGTGAGTTTTAAGCCACTGGGTCCAGGACCCGAACCGCAGTCGACTACGTGGGAGTCCAGTGACATAGCCATTACACTAACTGCTGGTTCCCAACCTTCATGAATCCTAATGCTGCCCTGTTTCATCCCTTGGTCAACACTTTTCCCTTTGCTCCTCACTTCAATCCACCAGCTACATTAGAGACTCATCTGCACATCCTGAAAAAACGTACTGTTTTCAGTTGCGGAGGGGAATCAAAGCGGCATGATTCATTAACAACACAAATGTGTTAGCACATATCCCCACAACCTGTTACAAAGCCAGCATACACACACACACACACACACACACACACACACACACAGACACACACACCTCCCCTTATCTAGGAAGCCTTTGTTTTTCCAGAACTCTAAGCCTCTACCAACTGACATGTGCATACCCAGGTTTACTTAATGTTTTAGAAATTACTTTTTTTTCGAGAGGTTTTTGCTATAGGGTGCATGCGCTTGTCAGAAAGACAGAGAGAGACAGAGAGACAAAAAAGTGAGAAATCACCCCACAGGAGGGATGGCCATGCCACAATCTTTTCTCCTCCATTCTCTTCTTGGGATCTTGGGCACGCACGCACACGTGCCCGGTGTGAGTTTAAGTCACCAGGTTCAGCACTAGAAATGTGGTCAACTACATGGGAGTTCAGTGACATAGCCATTATGCCAACTGCTGGTCCCAGAAATTACCTTTTCTGAATGCAAAATACAAACTTGGGGCCAGCAGGTGGTGTGGTGGTTAAGGCGATGGATTCCCACAGGGCCAACTGTGGTTCAAGTCCTAGACCTGGAGCCTTGCTTTCTCATTTTCTCTTTCTCTCTCTCTCTGATGAGTACACATGCCCTATAACAATTTAAAATATAATGATGATAATAATAAATAAAATTAAATAAATCTTTAAAAATTTAATATATACTAATTATTGGCTGAGAAATATAGGAAAACAAAGGGAAGAAAATAAAAGGTATTTGTTGGTTCTATCTCACTCACATGTAATTCTTAGCATTTGAGTGTCTTTTTGTTTTTTTCTCCCCTGTGGTTTCTACAATACATAATGTTGCATTCTAAACTTTATACTCTAAATATTTTCCTATTTTGTTAGATATAGTAAATACTATTTAAATGACAGAAAATAACCTAGTGTTTGGGTTCATCACCAATCATTGAAGAATTTCGTGTAGCTCTATACTCAGGCTGTCTGCTTATTTTGGATAGTATACAACACTTGTATAATAAGAATCTTTGTGGCAAAATTCTTGAACAAATCTCTGATTATTTTCTTTGGAAAAATTATTAGAAACGAAACCGGTAAATCTATAATATGCACATTTTTGAGGCCTTTGAAAGACTTATACCCAGTCGAAACATAAACATTGGTTAACATCCAAATGTCTTTTACTCTCTAACTGGATTCCCTACAAACCAGGAAAATAGTAAGTTGTGCTAAAGAGACAGGGCCAGGCCTTAAGAAACATACTTCAAGGACAGTTCTTTAGAAGTCACTACCTTTTAAATCTCCTAAGTGTTGATGCCAGAAAGGTGAGAGGAAGTTAGAACCAGATGAGGTAGGAAATTCTGTCTGGGTCGCTGTCATAGTTTCTCACAGCAAGTTCTAGATAATTCTGACGTAGGACGTCAACCTGAACTTCTTTGAAATAGCTGCTGGGTAGTGACTTTTGCACACCTTATACCGGTTTTTTAATCAGGACCTGCCTTCGCTCCTAAGGTGAGTCCTATTGTTATTTGCAGAAAGAATGAATCAAAATCAAAGCATCAGAACGACATCTGATGACACTTGAGAAATTAAGTGAATTCTTCATGAAACAGCCTAAGGAAGGAAGAACTTTGGATTGAAGTCATGAATCAGCCAAATTCAAGCAATGATTCATTCTAGAGCCTGGAACACGTACTTAAAAGAAATAACTTTTGCAGGTGTGGCTGCTGCAGGGGAGAACTTCATGGGGCAAATGCTCCTTAGTGATGGAAGAGAATCGCTTACGACAGTCTGAATCTGCAGCAGCACGTACCTACTTGAAACTCTTGGAAAGATAACCAAGGTATGATCCATGACTGTTATCATTAACGTGTGACCATCGTGCCTAGGAAAAAACCACCCCCACCACCACCTCAGTCTTCCTGCTTAGAGAGTACTGGTCGTTCTTAGGAGGAGATACATGTGATCCTTACGTCTAGCAGTTAGAAGCAGCAGGCCCCTTCACCTGCCCCTCCCGTGATGTGGGTATGAAGCGGATTATGTGCAATAAAGCATTACACACCAGTGATAGGTCAGATCAAAATGTCTTTTGAGGGTCTAAACAAATCCAATGGCAGAGCAAAACTACT
>NW_006159926.1:94439-103563 GCF_000334495.1 Tupaia belangeri chinensis | reverse complement strand
CACACACCTCCCCTTATCTAGGAAGCCTTTGTTTTTCCAGAACTCTAAGCCTCTACCAACTGACATGTGCATACCCAGGTTTACTTAATGTTTTAGAAATTACTTTTTTTTCGAGAGGTTTTTGCTATAGGGTGCATGCGCTTGTCAGAAAGACAGAGAGAGACAGAGAGACAAAAAAGTGAGAAATCACCCCACAGGAGGGATGGCCATGCCACAATCTTTTCTCCTCCATTCTCTTCTTGGGATCTTGGGCACGCACTCACACCGGTGTGAGTTTAAGTCACCAGGTTCAGCACTAGAAATGTGGTCAACTATTAATATATACTAATTATTGGATAAGAAATATAGGAAAACAAAGGGAAGAAAATAAAAGGTATTTGTTGGTTCTATCTCACTCACATGTAATTCTTAGCATTTGAGTGTCTTTTTGTTTTTTTCTCCCCTGTGGTTTCTACAATACATAATGTTGCATTCTAAACTTTATACTCTAAATATTTTCCTATTTTGTTAGATATAGTAAATACTATTTAAATGACAGAAAATAACCTAGTGTTTGGGTTCATCACCAATCATTGAAGAATTTCGTGTAGCTCTATACTCAGGCTGTCTGCTTATTTTGGATAGTATACAACACTTGTATAATAAGAATCTTTGTGGCAAAATTCTTGAACAAATCTCTGATTATTTTCTTTGGAAAAATTATTAGAAACGAAACCGGTAAATCTATAATATGCACATTTTTGAGGCCTTTGAAAGACTTATACCCAGTCGAAACATAAACATTGGTTAACATCCAAATGTCTTTTACTCTCTAACTGGATTCCCTACAAACCAGGAAAATAGTAAGTTGTGCTAAAGAGACAGGGCCAGGCCTTAAGAAACATACTTCAAGGACAGTTCTTTAGAAGTCACTACCTTTTAAATCTCCTAAGTGTTGATGCCAGAAAGGTGAGAGGAAGTTAGAACCAGATGAGGTAGGAAATTCTGTCTGGGTCGCTGTCATAGTTTCTCACAGCAAGTTCTAGATAATTCTGACGTAGGACGTCAACCTGAACTTCTTTGAAATAGCTGCTGGGTAGTGACTTTTGCACACCTTATACCGGTTTTTTAATCAGGACCTGCCTTCGCTCCTAAGGTGAGTCCTATTGTTATTTGCAGAAAGAATGAATCAAAATCAAAGCATCAGAACGACATCTGATGACACTTGAGAAATTAAGTGAATTCTTCATGAAACAGCCTAAGGAAGGAAGAACTTTGGATTGAAGTCATGAATCAGCCAAATTCAAGCAATGATTCATTCTAGAGCCTGGAACACGTACTTAAAAGAAATAACTTTTGCAGGTGTGGCTGCTGCAGGGGAGAACTTCATGGGGCAAATGCTCCTTAGTGATGGAAGAGAATCGCTTACGACAGTCTGAATCTGCAGCAGCACGTACCTACTTGAAACTCTTGGAAAGATAACCAAGGTATGATCCATGACTGTTATCATTAACGTGTGACCATCGTGCCTAGGAAAAAACCACCCCCACCACCACCTCAGTCTTCCTGCTTAGAGAGTACTGGTCGTTCTTAGGAGGAGATACATGTGATCCTTACGTCTAGCAGTTAGAAGCAGCAGGCCCCTTCACCTGCCCCTCCCGTGATGTGGGTATGAAGCGGATTATGTGCAATAAAGCATTACACACCAGTGATAGGTCAGATCAAAATGTCTTTTGAGGGTCTAAACAAATCCAATGGCAGAGCAAAACTACTTTTATTATGCACATTTCTAGTGTACGCACGCCTACACTTGTCACAAAAACATTAGAGAGTACTGGTCGTTCTTAGGAGGAGATACATGTGATCCTTACGTCTAGCAGTTAGAAGCAGCAGGCCCCTTCACCTGCCCCTCCCGTGATGTGGGTATGAAGCGGATTATGTGCAATAAAGCATTACACACCAGTGATAGGTCAGATCAAAATGTCTTTTGAGGGTCTAAACAAATCCAATGGCAGAGCAAAACTACTCCTTTTATTATGCACATTTCTAGTGTACGCACGCCTACACTTGTCACAAAAACAAGGATTTGGTTCTTTGTCTTCTGAGGAGCTGGTGATAGCAACAAATGAAATAGTCTTTACTCTGAGAACTGTGCTTGTGCTAAAACTCACTTATGGCCTGGCAAGAAATCCACATGCCTGTTTTCAGGGCTGGCAAATGGGGCAGGAGGCTGTTTCCCTCTGAGTCCGCTACTTCCCCTTCTTGTACTCTCTTCACTTTCTGTTGCTCCCGCTTCCTCTCTTGCAATCTGGGTCACTGCAAAGGATCTGATAAACACAATTTTCGTAATCTGATAATGTATGTTATCCCTTCTGAGAATCCTTTAATTTTAAAGTAGGACCACAAGAGGGAGGAAACCCTTTAGAAAAAGAAATTACTAATATGTGCTTCTATGCTATTACAATATGTATATGTGTGCTGTCTATGTTTATAGAGATGTTTTTATTCTGGTGTTCAAAGGCACGTGGGAAATTTTGGCGTTGAGACTAGAAGACTACATCTCCACAGTCCAGTAATTTTTTATTTGGCTGGAGAGATTGTTGATTCATCTGAGAATTGTCAAGGTAAGCAGCCAGGTGGTTGGTGGAAGATTCATTCCTTTTTCATTCGTGGTCCTGTATACTCCGTCCGTTCTCCTGCTATGGGGGAGCACAATTTAAACCTATAAGCACTGAGACGGAATAAAGCCGTACCTCCCAATCATGATTCGATTACTATTGACATCACTGACTAGGTTCTTGCGTTGTTAAAAAACTCCTTCGTGGTTCATTTCAGCAAATTTATGCTTGATTATACCGGAAATGTTCCACAGCACTTTGTTTTTGAACTAGGGAAAACACGTACACTTAAGTTTAATTCCTAGTCAGTAAGGAAGCCTGTAGGATTGCAGAAATGATCAAGAGAAATGAATCTGGTCCCCCAAGTGTCACTATTCTATGAGAACTCAGATTTCTTTTCACATGTAGAGACTGGGAAAGATAGAAGAGACTGTATGCAAGTAAACAGGAGTTTTTCTAGTGTGATTTCATGGTATGCATCTTTTAAATTATTACAGGTTGTTATTAAGAAGAAAATCTAAGGTGATCCTTTTTGGTAATAAGCAGCATACACTTGATGCACCAGGAAGCATTTCATGTGTGTTTGTCTCTAATTTTGTTGAAGGAGCACAATCTCAAAAATAATTGTAAGTAATTTCTCTGTCTTTTTAAGGCAGTTGCTAGTATATAGTGCAGAAATAAGACTCCACATAGGTTTTCATTTCATTTTTTACCTATTTTTAATGACTTTATTGTATGTCGATGGAGTGGAGCTTTTCCTCAGGCAAGATCAAGCTCCTCCGGGTTCTTCAACATAAGGAACTAGTTCAGTGCCACAGAAGAGAATGTGCCTTGTGGCTTTTGAGTTTATCTTGAACAATTCAGTGGCTAGAATTCAGGAATGGTGATAGATACTGCAGAATAAGATCATGGCTTTGGTCAGGGGCTCTTAGTTCCTTAGACTGTTTCTGAAGAATTAATTCCTCAAGTGTCATCAGATGTTGTTCTAATGCTTTAATTTCTTCCATTCATTCTTTCTGCAAATAGCAATAATATTCACCTTAGGGAGTTTCATTGACATGTTGATTTTCTGCTGTTTTCTACAATGGATCATAACATTTAGAAAGGAATTAAGGGCCACCATGTGGCGTGGAGGTTAAGGCACTGGATTCCATATGGTCACTTCCTTGGTTTGAGTGCTGGACCTGAAGGCTTAAAAACCATGCTGTTATGTGTGCTTGCTCAAAATCCTGAGAGGAGAACGGAGGAGAGGGATTGTGGAGTGGCCACCTCCCTGGGGGGTGATTTCACTTTCTCTCAAGCACACATGCTTTATTGCAAAAACCAAAAAAAAAAAAGAAAGAAAAGAAAGAGCATTAACACCAACCACCAACCACAATGACAACAGCGTGAACCTTGTTTGGACTGAAGTAAATTCATCTTTGTAGGAATTGACGGCACTAAGATGGAATAAAGACACACCTCGCAATCATGTTGTGATTTATTAAAGACATAGCACACAGATGACTGAACTTAGAGCACTTCAAACATGGGGCAGGTCAAGCAAATTAATAATTAATTAATGAAAGAGGTTGACCGTTGAAATGGATGGGAAACTCAGAAAATAGTTCTCGGAACTGGCTAGCTAAAAAGCTATGTATGCTATGTTTAGAAAAAGACTTTAAGTGCTGATCAAATGCCAGTCCTTGAGGGATTATGGCCTTATCTTGTAGCTCCATAAAGGGATTAAGGAAAGTATATGATGAGATTTCTGGAAAAAGCATATACTGTTCATTTAGTGAGAGAAGTGAAAGGAACGAGTGTTGATATATGAATTTTTTTATAATGTGGACTGGAATGAATTCATAGCTATAATTTTCAGGCTTAAATCCCTAGGATTCACATACCCATCAAAATGACAAGTGTACAGTGAGTGCCTACCAAGAGCCTGGTATTGGGATAACTATTGCGGATAAAAGATGAAGGAAAGTCTCAGTGACGAAGAGGTTTGCAGCCTTGTAGAAAGACACGCCTTCACAAAGGTAGCTATGGAAATTAAGAGGCATGGAAATTGCTGCAGCCTCACAATGAACCAACCCCAGCTTGGGAGAGGTGGGAAAGGCTTCATGGTAGGGGGGACATTTGTTGGAACCAAGTCTTGAAGTATGAGTAGAAACTGGCCAGCTGAAAAGAGTGGAAAGTTTCCAGGTGCAAGGCGGAATGCTCCAGGCATAGAACTGAGCTTCTCGAGGGCTGTTGGAAGCATGAGAAGTGCTTTCTCAAAATGCAGATTACTGGGCCAAACAGCTATTTGGAATTTGAATCTCTGTGAGTGAGGCCTGGGAATTTATATTTTTGCAAGCATTCAAACATATTCGTATGCACTCCCCAATCTGAGAACTATTGATCTGGAGGAAATACAAGAATTACTGAATTTTAGGAAGCAGCAGTTAGCGTAATGGCTATGTTCTGAATTTTAGGAACCAGCAGTTAGCGTAATGGCTATGTCGCTGGACTCCCACGTAGTCGATCGTGGTTCGCGTCCTGGACCCAGTGGCTTAGAACTCACACCGGGCGTGTGTGCGTGTGTGCCCAAGATCCAGAGAGGAGAATGGAGGAGAAGGGATTGCGGCGTGACCATCCCCCCTGGGGGGTGATTTCTCGCTTTCTGTCTCTCTCTGTCTGGCGAGCGCACACGCCCTGTAGTGAAAACCTCTCCCCACCCAAAAAAAAAAAAGAGTTTCTGAATTTTCTGTAATATTAGCCAGTCGTTCCATGGAAGAGATTCTGCAGGTGCTTTGGGATCCAGCAGCAGACCGAGTAGATGCCATACTTGTAAACATTTAAGGAGCCTTAAAGAGCCCAGTGGTCAGGGTTGTGCCGGGACATCGCCTCCAACGTATTGCATCTTGCCCTCCCTACCACAAAAATAGGATGCAGAGCCTGCTGGGTCTCTGTGCATTCTGGAAGCAGCAAATTGCACAGCTAGAAATAATGCTCCAGCCCTATACCGTGTGGCACAAAAGGTGCCCTGCCAGGGTAGGGAAGGTCTCCGTAGCAGGTACTGGATATAGCAAAAGTGGGTGGAGGGTGGGGAGATTCTGTGCGGATTGTGCAAGCTCCAGCAGACAGAGGACAAAGCAGGCCCTGGAGTTCTGGAGCAATGCTATTGTACCAGCAGGGTGGAACTGCATGTCTTTTGGAAAACATCTCTTGGCATACTCCTGGGTTTTGAATGACCGTGGAACATTAAGAGGCCACTCAGCTGGATCTGTCTCTCATGAGCTGGGCAGACCCTGTGAGTCATGAGGTCTAGCTGGCCTCACAATGACCCTGCATAAGATGAAATGGGGACCCCCCCAGGACTGAATAGGAAAGCACTAGGGGCACAAGCAAATGGCAAGAGCCGTCTATCCAGATCCCAAGGTATTGACACCTGTCAACAGTCCTGCTTTCCATGACCGTGTGAGGAATGCTATGAGAGGAAGGAAGAGCTCAGGCTTGCATTATAGAGGGTGGGCTGACCATGTGGGCTGCAAACTGAAAATGGCTGCATGCTACAGCTTCCCTCAAAGTGGCCCTGATATAGTGGGGTGAGAGAAAATCCTCCTAGTGGGCAGAGATGGGGCAGTTCTCTTGTTCACCTGCTTGATTGGAAGAGAAGGAGCCCATGGTTAGAAAATAATGAGAATCGTGGCAAGGAGGGAATAGCCTACCTGTCGGTCAGGGGTCTAGAAGGAGAAATATCAGACGATCACAGATGTAGCGGGTGAACATCTGGAGTGGGCCAGAATGTTAATATGCATGAGAAGGCGTATGTGGAGGAGCAGATCAAATGATGCAGCCAGTCCACATCAGCCAGCCTCTCGCATTCCTCGCCCCATGCTGTGCTGAGGAGCCCAAGAACACAGCGGCTGTGATGACTGTGCCTGGGCCAACGGCAAGGCCTCCCACCTACCCAGGGCCTCCCAGCTCCAGCCACCATCTGCACTGCCTGCTTCAGACACGGGAGCTCCTCTCTTCTCCAGGATGCGTCAGCCCGCCCTGGTGCACTTCCATCCCCTATCACCACCCCACTGCTATGCCCGTCTGTGCCAAAGTGGCCCATGTTGTAAGTTTTAAAAACTTTATAGTTTCCTGCTCCCTCAACATCTCCACACACAGGCTATGAGCACCCTGCCCAGGCAACCAGGTGCACTCTGTGATAAGGCTGGTTCCTGCCACAAGTTCCTCTTCTCGCCCTCCTCTGACAGTGACCTAGTGACATTCAAATGCGTCAACAAAATCACTTCACAACTTTTGCTTGTGTTCCACCTCACCCTGTGTAAAGGCTCTTGTCTAAGGATCCTCACTCTCTGAGCTCCCCACCTGCTTAGTCGAGCCCCTTCACTTGGTGCTCCTCCTATATGGTGCCCTGTATGGCATGGTGAGGTGTTGTGAGGCATGATGAGGTGTGGCATGGCATGGAGTGGCATGGCATACCCTCCTCTCTAGGACCTAGGAGTATAGTCAGTGCTTTAATGTCATATGCCCTCTGAGAGTCTTTCCAAAGCTTTGTTAGGGAGATCCTTGAACACCCCTCAAGTGGGACTTACTTCTGCATCTTTAACACAGGGCTGCAGATTCATTCTTATGACAGCTTCTTGAAAAAAAATCTGAGAGGGCCTAGCAGTTGACATAATGGCTATGTCGCTGGACTCCCATGTAGTCAACCGCGGTTCAAGTCCTGGACCCTGTGGCTTAAACTCACGCTGGGCGTGTGTGTGTGCGTGCCCAAGATCCTGAGAGGAGAATGGAGGAGAAGAGATTGCGGTGTGGCCATCCACCCTGAGGGGTGATTTCTCAACTTTTTGTCTCTCTCTATCTTTCTGGTGAGTGCATGCATCCTTCTTGCTTTTGAGTCCGTGCATCCTATCCCAAAAAAAAATCCAAACAAAAAAAAAAAAAATCTGAGAAATTAATCACTTTTCAAATATTACCACAATATTAAGAATTACATTATTTTTTTTTTGATTGCTAGAGAGTACATAGTTTGCTAGGGAGAGATGGAGAGAGAGGAAAAAAGCATCCCCAAGGAGACATGGTCACACTATAATCCCATCTTGTCTATTTCTTTATCCTGTTAGGATTTGGGGGCTGCATGGACACACAACTGGTGTGTTTTTCTTTTTTTATTTAATTAAATTAAATGAATTTTTTGCATTCAGTCACTGTGTATCATTACAGCATACCAAATGAATTTTCCCATCATGAATACACTGAATATTGACTCCATCAAAGATATTATTATACACATTATCACCAACAGTTTTCCATTTTTGTGACCCTTAAATGTTTTGCCTCTTCCTTTTTCCCCTTCATTTTCTCCCTCTCACCCTCCCCTACTTCTCACCCTCCTCCCACACTGTCTCTAGTATCCACAATTGCTCTCCAGGCCTTTATACCTTGCAATCTTTTGGTTTCTGCCATAGAGTATAGACATTTGGCCAATATTGAGTGGAGATATACAATGCCTCTCTCTTTCATCATCTGACTTGCTTGATTAGCAGTAAATCTTCATTATTGTCCACTTTCTATCAGATGCAAGGGTCTCATTGTTTTTTATGGCTGAGTAGTATTCCGTAGTATATATGTGCCATACTTCTTCAATCCATTCATCTATTTGTGGACATCTGACTTGATTGCATGTCTTAGCAATCATGAATAATGCTGCAATAAACATGGATGAGCAAGTGTTTTTCCAAGTGAGTGTATTCCTATCCTTTGGGTATATACTGAGGGGTGGAATTGCTGAATCATATGGTAGTTCTATTTGTAGCTCTTTAAGGAACCTCCATATTGTTCTCCACCATGGCTGTACTAATTTACATTCTCATCAACAGAGTAGGAGATTTCCCTTTCCTGTGCAGCCTCACCAGCACTTACCACTCTTTATTATTTTTTTTTATCTTGGCTATCTGACTAGTGTTAGGTATTTCATTATGGTTTTGATTTGCATCTCCCTTATGCTAAGTGATGTTGAACATTTTTTCATATGCTTTTTGGGCCGTTCATGTGTCTTCTTTAGAGAATTGTCTGTTCAGCTCATTTGCCCATCTTTTAACCTTTTTTTTCAGGTAAGCTCTTGAGTTCCCTGTATATTCTTTTTATCAGTCCCTTATCTGAGGCATGGTTTGCAAATATATTCTTCCATTCTGAGGGTTGTTTATTCTTTAAACCACCAGGGCCAGGATTTGAACCATCATCAGTCATGTAGGATATGGCTCCTTTAACTATAGGCTACAAGGTTGGCCTAATACTTAGAATTCTTTAAAAAACACTTTCACTTGTCGAATTGTATGAATTTAATTTTAGTTTTAGTAATGAAATAATCTGATTTTAAACTTTTGGTTGTTTTTAGAGTTAACAAATTAGTACTTATTGAAGAATTCATTTTTAAATTTTTTAAATTTGTCAGAGGGCACATGTGCTTGCTGGAAAGAGAGAGAGAAAATAAAAAAACACCCCCCGCCCCCGCCCCCCCCCCGGCCGGAGCGAATGACTGTGCT
>NW_006159926.1:75562-94410 GCF_000334495.1 Tupaia belangeri chinensis | reverse complement strand
GAAGTGAATGGTTTTGCTTCTCATTTCATTTCTCCCTCTTTTCAGGATTTTGGACACATACTTGTGTGTCCATTGCGTTTATTAAGCTGCCAAGTCTGGAACTTGAATAACTAAGTTGTTACTTGTTGGACATAGAGAGAGTGAAAAATGAGAAAAAGCATACTCTAGGGAGGACGGCCCTTCTCCATTCTCCTCTCAGGATTTGGGCATATATGCACACATGTCAATATACCCAGTATGATGTTCAGGCTGCTGGGTCTGGGACCGGAACTGTGTAGTTAGCCGTGTGGGATCCACCCATCTTAATCGTCATGCCACCTGGCTAGCTCCCCAAAGATATCAGTTTTAATAGCACTAAGAAAATATCACATTATAAACTCACTAGAAAAGCAGAGTGGTGAGCTCATGCAAATGCTGTGGATGAGAAGACGATTCTCCTGGAAACGCCACTTCTCCTATATTTTAATCCATAGGCACCTCAATTATTATAGGAAAACTCAAAACATTTGTCTGGCCTTTTATCAATTCACAGTATCTTATTAAAATGAGCTAAAGTCTTACCGGATGGACTTTAAGAAGACCAACATGTTTGATAGAAAAAAAATGAAGTGATCTGACTCAGAAGCTATTGCTCATATAAAGGACCAGTTCCACGTACATTTGTAATGTCTGCAACGGTCAAGATGATGAATACAATAAAGTGTAGCTTTTGAGAAATCTATTCTTGGCAGTGGAGTAATTTCAATTGGGAAAAGCAATCCTCGAACCAGTTAAGGGATTATCTGGAGTTTCAGCATCCAGATAAAACCTGCTTATTTGGAATAAACCTGCTTTGGGGTTTTAAGATTTGTGAAACTTCACCTGCCTTGTATTTTGAACTTTATTAAAGTGACCTGCAACTAGAAAAGTCCCTATACAATTGCCCTAGAAATATAGCATCTTACACGAAGGCGCTTTGGAAAGTTCATGGAAAAAACGGAATTAAAATGAGTTTATTTTGTTGAAAAAAAATTGAAATCCATGTACAGTCTTCAGAATACACATTTTCTGTGAACTTTTGAAAGACCTCTCCTGAGGGGTGGTGTAGGTACAACTTGACAAAGCCTTCTCCATTTTCTATGACGGGAAAGGATCATTCTGTAATGCTATAAGCAAGTGGCAGAAGAGCTGTCTTCTCCCTTCTACCCCAGGCAACTAGAATAGATCAGCTGAACTCTCTGAGTGCCTAATAAATCATCCAGTGGAAAGTGGAACATTAAAGGGAGCAGGAGTTGCTTCTGGCCTTTTCCAAATACTAATTGTGCCTTTGGGAGACCTCTGATGTAGAGATTTTTGGAAGCAAAATAATCATTTTCCTTATATTGAATTGATGGCTTAAAATTGAGCTAAGTCATAGATACTTATATCTTTGCTTCAGGGACAATTCAGCTTTACACGTCCTGGGGTTCCGATACCCCACTGAAAATCGTGTACACCTGCCTCACCAGCTCAGTCTTTCAGCATGTGGCCCAGCGGCCCTCCCTCTGTGCTCCCTGCTGTGCCCTGAGTACTCCATTTCCTCCTGCTGCCAAGCTCTGTTTACCAGAACTCCTCCTTAACATCTCTCTCCCTTGAAATCCTGTCCATTCATTATTTTGCCCCCTAAGTTTTGGCAGAAGGCACACGTGGGTCTTGAGAGAGATGCAGAGAAGGAGAGCAGGAGAGGGAAAGGAAGAGCTAAGTTTTGCTAGAGGGCACACGTGGGTCTTGAGAGAGATGTAGAGAAGGAGAGCAGGAGAGGGAAAGGAAGAGAGCACCCTGCCCCGGGGTGGGGGGGTTCTCCTCCATTCTCCACTTGGGACTTGGGACATGTTTGCACACTTGCCAGGGATGTTTTTTAAGCCGCTGGATCCAGACCTCGAACCATGCAGTTGGCCATGTCGGATCCAGCTGCCTAAATAACCAGCCACCTCGCTGGTCCAAATCTTATTCATTCGTTAAGGTCTAGTTCAAATATCACTTCCTCGAAGAAACTTGCTCTAATCCCCAGAGCTATGGTCAGTCTCTCGCTAACCTGCCCCACAGCACACAGAAAGCACCACTGGCTGTATGGCTTCATATCATTTAGTACTCACGTATTCCTCCCCGAGATCAGGAGCTCGGGCAGGGGCTGCCCCCATCCCTCCCATAATGGTTCCCATTATGCGAGTTTCCTTCTGTGCTGTGCACATGGCACCAGCAAGCCTGGGTGTCCTGGGTGACAAGCTTCTGTTTTCCCCTCTTCCCCACATACTTAATGTTTTCATTACTTTTTTTGACAACAAAAATTGTATAGGCCGAGCCACAGTTGGCAAGGAGTAGGGCGGTGCTGAGCAATGCTGGGGTCACGTGGGAAGGCCTGGGGTTCAGATCCTGGTTGACCTGCACACACTGGTGCCTGTGGGAGCAGAGGTGACCCTGGCTGCCGGAAGGCTGAGGGAGGATTGTGGTACAAGAAGATCCTGTCAGAGGTCCCTGGCTACTTGCCTTTTTTTTTTTTTTTCCATGAAAGATATAAAAGTAGTAAACTTTAACAATTGCACATTCACACGTAAATATACACACAGATATTTATTTTTTCCACAGGAGCGAGAGACAAAGAGACAGGGTCTCTTTCACTGTGATCCTCTCCTTTCTCAGGGACCAGAATCATGGGTATGTGCTCTTACCCAGCATGCTCAGGGAGGTGCTGGGGTGTGAACCCCAGACCTTTTCCATGTGGGTCCAGTTACCAGTTGCTTTACCACTGTGCCACCGCTTGACCCCGCAAACTGCATATATTTAAGGTATATAACGTGATGTTTTGCTATTCATGTACACTGTGAAAGAATCACCGCAATCAAGCTAATAAACATTTCCATCACTCACACGATTACGTGTGTGTGTGTGTGTGTGTGTGCGTGCGTGTGTGTGTGGTGGGAACACTTAAGGCCTGGTCTTAGTACACTTCGAGCATATAATACAGTAACTCTAGTCACCAGACTGTACCTTAGCTCTTCAGAACTTGCCATCTCATCACTGAAATTTTGGACCTTTTGACCAGCGTTTCCTCCAGCTCCCCACTCTCACCTCCAGCCCCTGGCAACGTCCCTCCTACTCTCTGCCCCTCTGAGGCCCTCAGTTCCACTCGTTAGTTTCCATGTGTCCGTGAGATCATGCAGAGCTGGTCTTCCTGAGCGTGGCTTATTTCATTCGGCGTAATGTCCTTTGAATTCCTGGGTGACAACGCTTAACACTGACCCCTGCCACTGAGGGCTTACGTATCTGTCTCCCTTTAATTCCAGCTTGACTGTAAACTCTGGGAGGGGTGGTTGTTCCGGAAACATCTTGAGACCACTTATATCCAGTGTCCAAATAACTTGAAGAGAAGCTGACTGGCAGAACATACCTGTTTAACATATGTGCTCGCTTCAAAGGCATTTGCTATTGCTATAACCTTTCACAGTTTGTATGTTAACATTTAAAAACAGATGCTTTCTCCTGGGGTCAAACTGATTTGTTAATATATAGCTTCAATCTTTCGAATGCTTAGAAATTAAATAATATTGTGCCAGCCCTGTGGCCTAGTGGTTAAAGGAACTGGATCTCACATGGCTGAGCAAGGTTCCAATCCCAGTTTCCACAGCTTGAAAAGCACAACGGGCAAATTGTGCATGCAGGCCCCAAATTCAGGCACAATAGAGGAATGGAAGAAGAAGGATTGCATCATGGGCATGCCCGACTGGGGGAGGCTTTGTCCCTTTCCCTCTCTCTCTTATTCTGGCAAGTGCATGAACCCAATGACAATTAAAAAAAAAAAAAAAAGAAATGAAATAATACTGTTGTTGTCTAAACCCAGTTCAGTTCCTCTACAGCATAGTTCAGGCACTGTTATTCATGACTTATAAAATTCTCTGGAAGGGTTACCAGAATGTTATACAGGAGAGCTTGAACTTCTATAGGCACGTGGCCTAAGTCAACCAACATCACAATGCCTGATTAAGGGGAGGTACACAAATGCACACAGGATCTACTTCCAGGCTGTAACTTCCCCCTCAACAACGGGATCATTGGAAAGCACCTTGTATTACTATCCCCAACATGTAAAACTAAGGGGCTGTAGCAAGCTGAAAGCGATCATGTGAATGTGCAGTCTATACCTGCGGTGTTCTAGTTGTGTAATTTGTAATAAAACTGTCGGCATTTGGTACAAGTGTTGGCAAAGCATCTTAGTCCGAGCACTGCTGTACAAACTCCGTGGCTGCTCTGCGGAGGGAAGTGGACCTGGGAGCCCTTCGAATGAATGGGGTGAGTGTGTGTCCCATTCTCTCTGCCACAGTGGAGCCCTGTTTCCCAAGTTTAGAAAGTGTTTACATAAAACGACCCACAGTCTTAGAGTTTCTCAGATGTGCAAACCCCAAAATAAACAACAACGTGAGGGAAAAGGCAGGTTCCCTTCTCTGAAATAGGCCTTTTCACAGAAATAAAATAGATGATTCTAAGTTACGATTTTGTTCATTTAAATATAAGGCTGCTAGTTGCTCCTCATATTTGTCCAGCATTTCCCCAACTCCATCGTATCTTTGGAACCTTCTTAGATGAAAGATTCAGACTCCTTCACCTGAGTGAACAAATAGAAATTCAGGCCACGGATTTCCATGTACAGGGAGTTTGGATTCTGGAAAGGGGGACTCCACGGATTTCCCTTTCCAATTCTTTCTTAATCACATCTTATATTTTTCCAAGATTGGAACAACGAGGTTGAAATGTAGTGAGAGCTGGTTGTGTGAATTTATCTCATTCGACGGGTTGACTTGGAATTAGGCCCACTGGGGAAAAGACAACTGAACTTTTGCCACCTCCGTTAACGATAAAGCACTTGGTATCACACTTGCTTCCTTCTCTAGGTGAGCACCCGCCCAATCACATCATCCTTCTGGTCCTGCAGGCTTTCCACCCTACCTCCATCTCCCCCTGAGCCGCCCCACTCTCCTGAGCCTTTTCCTCTGCAACTTTGGAGCCATTTTAGTTCTCTCAACTCTGGTCTTTAAGTGCTTTTATGTATATTATAACCTTCAACTGCATTGTAGCTTGATATATACCTTTCTTTTTTCTTCATTGCCAGAGGGCACATGGGCTTGCCAGAGAGACAGAGAGACAAAAAGAGAGTGAGAGAAAGCACCCGCCCCTCCATGGTGCTTGGTCACAGCACAATCCCTTCTCCTCCATTCCTCCACCCTGTTGGGATTTTGGGCATGTGTGCACACAACCTCCAGAAAGTTTGAACCGTGTGATCGGCCACGTGGGATCCAGTTTTCTTAACCACTAGGCTAGGAAGCCAGTCCATACAGATCTTTCTTATCATAGTCCTAAGACAACAGTTATAAGTATGGGTTCTGAAATCAGACTACAGATTCAAAACCTGGTCTCACTATTGGCTAGCTGTGTGCCCCGGTCATCACATTTCCATTTCAATATCTCTCAAATGGAGACAATAATCAAACCTCTCTCTTCGGTTTTTTATAGGCCAAATGAGATAATGTTTGTAAACAGCACCGGGTCCGCCAGACAGCTACTGTTCAGTCAGCGTTAGCTGCTGGTATGTGGGTTACCATTACTACACCAACCGCTAATTTTTAACATCTGCTGGGACTACCACTCTATCAGACCTTCATTATAATCATAACTGGGTCATCCCAAGTTATCTCTGCCAGAGAGGTGCTGCCGGCCTCGCCCTCCAGAGCACTGGTATTAATTCATTTCTTTTTAATTTATCAAGGGACTTCCGTGAGCTACTAATTTAGCAGAGCCCAGCGTCTCTCTGTCTGTCCTTGAGCTGAGATGTAGAAGATTAAGTATAAAGGAAAGAAAAAAAAAAGAAAGCTAATTGCTTAGCCTTCCAGCTGTTCGTTTTCTTGTTTTTCAAAATGGCTCTTAGCAGCAAGCAGGAGACAGGAAAAAGGCTGTTCTAAATTGGAGCTTGATTTAATGTGTTTTGGACACAAAATTTACACTGCAGCGCTCTTCGAGCTCGAAGTCCATGAAATACAACCTGTGATGCATTTAGTAAGTGGCGAGGGGCCTAGAGGTCAAAGGCAACCTGGCACTTGGGGAAAATCTGATCTGGTTCAAAAATGGCCCTCGCAGGCTGGCTTTTGCTGGGTGTGCCCGACTGTCCCCGCTGTTCCAGGAAGGCAGGGACAGTGAGATTCATATCAGCCCCTTAGGAACCTGCAGGTGAAAACCTCCCCGATTCGTTTCTCCTTCTCTTAACAGGGAGCGGGAAGAAAAGGACGAGTTCTCCATTTTATTTGGGGTTGGGGGAACGGTGACGGTGTATGAATTGTTTCTCTGCCTTGTTTTTCTGTTTCAACTCTTTGACTTTTGTTATAGTTGAGACTTATTGAAAGGAGAGATCTAAAGAGCCTTAAAGAATATTTACTAGAGAAAAAAAAAAAATAGGGGTAAATACTTTTTCTCCTCTACCTTGTCTTTATTCAGAAAAGAACTGCACAAAATGTACTTATGTTGACAGAATTTTTAGCAGGTGACACGGATAACTCTGATACAAAATAGTTGTTTTACTTTGGTCCTTTACTAAGGGGAGTGGGGAGAATCCTTTAAAAAGTTTGTGGAAAATGGATATTATAAAAAAGTATATATGGATTTCGGGGGGCAGGGGGGTTGGCACCAAAATGAAGTCGTACTTTTGAATTCTGTTTTTCTATACCACTTGGAAGTCCCCATGTATTTCTACATTTGCTTCCTCCAAATGAAAATGAAAGACTTGGAACAGATGAGGTGTAAGGCCCCCGCAAAATTCTAAAACTTTATGGTTTTGCTAGATGCTTGATTTATACAGAAATACAGCCCTTCCCCAGTCCGTTCCAGATAATGTGCTATTTTTCACAAACATTGCTGATGCAGCATCTATTTTCAGTTTGCAATGAAATGGAGAACAATGTGACCTATTTAAAAGCAGGCTCAGGAGAGAATGTTAGCCACCAGCTATCAATCTTTCTATTTAATTTTCTTGATAAGAACCATATGATAGAAACATTTCTTTGCTGAAAAACTAATAGCAGTCTAGACTGTATTTGATAATACTGTACATGCACTCTATAATAGCTCTGAAGAATGGATTTCATATTTGTTGCCAATTCAATTTGGATGAGTCGAGAAAAGAGAGGAAAATCATTTTGTGCTCCTCTGTCCTGAATGACTAACTGGTGAAAAAGACAGATGGTCTGTCCTGATCAGTAGAAAACGGTAACTTTAATTTCCATGTGGATTACTTCTGTGTTTAGAATCCAGAAATGATTGCTATTAAGATCATAAGAAATTTCTTCTTTGTTTATTTAGTAATTCTGTTTTATTTAGGATAGAGAGCATGTGCACACACAGTAAAGAGAAACAGAGAGAAATACCCTTGACAGGGCCTTGTCACACTGAGACCTCGTCCCCAGCCCTCCAGCTTACTGGGCTCTCCGGCACGTGTCTATGCACTAGGTGTGCTTTCAGACCTGCCTGGAGATCTGAACCGGGTCGGTCGGCCACGTGGCTTCGATCACCGTCGTTCAGTTTGCTAACTATGTCAGAAGCCACGGCAATTTTCTCGTATACAGGTGGTCTTCAAAAAGTTTATAGACCTTGCATATTAGGAAAAGCCACTTGGATTTTGAAAAAATATTTGCACCAACATAAATGTGTACTTTTATTTCATTTTCCCCCACAAACTTTCTGAAGTCCCCCTGTATTCATGTAACTTGATTGATAGATTTCTTGTAGCTTAGATACAGAGAGGAGGGATTTTGTATCAAGAATCGCAATCTTTAAGTTGGATAAGACTTTCTCTGACCAGATCTGTGTCACCACCTCTGTCTTCCTTTGCCTCAAAGATGTCCCAAAGGTGTCCAAGTATTGTGTCATTTGGCTATGAGAGAAAGCAATCATTTTTAGAGCAAAATGCCTTCTTGAGCTGGGACTACATTCTCTAACTGAAATATCAGAATTTGCATGAATCGTGAAATGACCTAGAGTCTTAGAGGTAGTGATTAATGACCCAAATTCTTCAAAAGACTTCAAGACCTCTTTCTGCAAAGCTTTCTAAATCATTTGTATTTCAAGGGTGGAAATAACTGTTGCATTACTCCAGAAAAAGAGGAACTTGCCTATTTATTCTTATTCTTATTCTTTATTTTTTCTTTTTGGAGAGGTTTTTGCTATAGGGTGCGTGCACTCGCCGGAGAGACAGAGAGACAGAGAGACAGAAAGCGAGAAATCCCCCGGGGAGATGGCCACGCATCAATCCCTTCTCCTCTATTCTCCTCTTGGGATCTTGGGCAACTGCTGGTACCTCTTATTCTTATTCTTATTCTTATTCTTATTCTTATTCTTATTCTTATTCTTATTCTTATTCTTATTCTTATTCTTATTCTTATTCTTATTCTTATTCTTATTCTTATTCTTATTCTTATTCTTATTCTTATTCTTATTCTTATTCTTATTCTTATTCTTATTATTTATAGTAGAAAGTGGGTGTGCACATGAGAGAGAGAGGGCGAGAGCAAGAAGCAATTTGATAGGGTCTTACCGTGCTGTGGTCCCTGTTTCCCCACCAGCTTTCAGGAGCCTGGGTGCTCACACATGGCCAACATGTTTTGAAATGCCCTGGGGATCCAAACTCACCGTCAGTGCGTGGCTTCCAGCCTTGTCGGGCTCTTGTACTACAGTGGCTGAGTCCAGGACCTGCCTATTAATGGTGAGGTGAGGACATTGTAGACTCATTTATAAAACTTTCAAAGAACCTCAGTTTGTAAAATAAATGGGGCAATGTGGAAAAGTCAGCTCTGTTAGTCAAAGGAGAATGTAACTTAGGCTTCAGTGTTCGGGATGGAGGAGATGACCGTGGACCCACTGACCTCACAACAGCAGTTTTCTGCAGACTAAAGAGCATGGACATATACAATATTTTGCTTATAAGAACTAGAAATGGATTATCTGTTTTGGAATGAAAATTCATGAGAGGCTGTACACACACACACACACACACACACCCCTTTCCCAGAGGCTTGGCTGTGTCTTCTTCCCCCTCTCTCCCTGCTGCCCTGATTCTGCCTGCAATCCCCGGTCCCATGGTGCTTTTCCAACCTGGGCAGGTCTTTCCCAGTCACCTTCACCTGTACTCACACACTTGAGGAGATATGCAAACGTGTGAGAGGGTCAGAGGAACAGCTCTTCACAGTGGCAATGGGAATATAGGTTGCGTGTAATTCCCCACCAGCACAGGAGTAGACTTGGAGAGAAAACTCTCTTAGAGTGCATTATATTAGAGGGGAAAATAAAAGCAGATCCTAGACCCTAGAAATTGGGTGTGGTCTTTGGACCACTAGGCGTGGCATCACTTGGCAGTGTGATAGGAATGTGGACAATGAGGCCAGAGCGGACTCTGGATCTGAATTTGCTTTCCAGCAAGGCCCCAGGGACCTGCATGTGCATTTGAACTTCCAGAAGCACTTCCTTAGAAACGTATTATGGAAGGGACCAGCAGTTAGCGTAATGACTATGTCGCTGGACTCCCACGTAGTCGACCGCGGTTCAACTACGGACCCGGTGGCTCAAATTCATGCCGGGCGCATGTGCATGCGTGCCCAAGATCCCGAGAGGAGAATGGAGGAGAAGGGATTGCAGCGTGGCCATCCCCCCGGGGGTGATTTGTCGCTTTCTGTCTCTCTGTCTCTCTCGGTCTGTCTGGCGAACGCATGCGCCCTATAGCAAAAACCTCTCCAAAAAAACAAAACAAAAAAAGAAAAAAAAAAAAAAAGAAAAAAACATATTATGGAAAGACTTGAGCCCTCGTAGCAGCAGGGCACAGCATTTAAAAGCCTGAACCTGAACCAGCAGGCCTGGGTTCAGGTCCTGTCCTTGCTAACTCCCATCTAAATCAGACTTTCTTAACCTCTAGAACTCCGTTTTCTCTTCTACAAAATGAAAATGAGAACAATACTCCCTCATCGGATTGTGGGTAGAATTAACGGTTGTGAAATGCTTAGTACAGTGACTGACATAGCATTTAAGTACCCTAGAACATTGGTTAACTATGTTTTTTTCTTTCTTCTAATGCTCAATGTAATGTAATTAAAAGCTTCTAGAACTTCTTTAAACAGTACATTTATGGGGGCTAGCATGTGTCATGGTGGTTTACGTGCTGGAGTCCCACATGGCTGACTGAGGTTCAAGTTCCGGACATGGTGACTTTGTGGCCTGCTTTCTCACTTTCCCTCTCTCTCTCTCTCTGGTAAGCACATGTGCCCTATAGCAAAATTAAAAATAATAGCAACAGTGAGACCAGCAGATGGCATAATGGCTTCGTGATTGGGCTACCACATAGTTGGCCGTGGTTCGAGTCCCGGACCTGGTGCCTTAAACTCATGCCAGGTGCATATGCATGTGTGCCCAAGATCCTGAGAGGAGAATGGAGGAGAAGGGATTGCAGTGTGGCCATCATCCCTGAGGGGTGATTTCTTACTTTCTGTCTCTCTGTCTCTCTCTGTCTTTCTGGTGAGTGCACATGTTCTATAGCAAAAACCTCTCCAAGGGAAAAAAAAGGGAAAAAAAAAAGAAAAAAAACAATAGCAATAATAATTAATAAAATAAAATAAAATAAATAATTAAAAAATGAGTACAAACGTACTAATGTTTTATAAACATGAAATGATTCCCAGGGCCCTCTTGACATTCTTCACATTCTTACCCATTCTCACTCATCCTCATTCTCCTGGATCCCACCACGGGCTGCCTCGGAGTTGTTGCCTGTACCTTGGCTCCGAGTCTATTTAGCCTGTAAAGTCATCATTTGCTGATGGCTCTGCCTTCACACTAACCCGTGAGCCCTTGGGAGGAAGGGCTGTATCTTAGTCTGTTTGGCATCTTGCCAGGGGCTGGCACAATAGATCATCGACAATGTTTACAAAACGCCTGAGTAGATATTTGATTCATCACCATTTCCTAATCTTTCTCATGGTCCAGACATTTTTTGCGTGTGTTTTTCGCATGCATTTTTCTCCTTATATTGTTGCAGACCAGACTATGCCTCACCAAAATAACACTGTGGGGGAATTTTGAAAGTGCCATTCCTAAAAATGCCACTGGTTGATAATTAGAGCTGAAGTCACTTGAGAAACAGGAAATGTAGGGGGGAGGGGATTCCTCTGAACACTTATCTGCCCAAAGATGGATTCTCTAACAGGAATTCCATTGTTTTTATCCCCTCCCCGGGAGTGTCATCAAGCAGAGAAGACGGAATATGTATTTATTCATTTTTAAAAATTGGGATCTCTGGTTTGCATATCATTGTTATGTATCTTAGTGACATACAGTAGGTTTTAAAAAGTATGCATACAGTGTCTTGTAGCTGTATTCATCTTCAACACTGAACATGGCACTATGTTACATAAATTCAGTAATGATTTTATGTCTTTTTTTTAGAGTTTATATTAAATTGTCAATGACAGTTCTTACTCTGTCTTAACACACCATTGCATGGCCTATTTCACTTCTTCACATGCATTCTTGTGTCTGTAATCCTCATTTTCTCCTGACCCTCCCACTTTCCTTTTTCTCCATTCAATTTCTAGAGGATTAACTCATATTTCACAGGAGAGGAATTAGAGGTTGACACTATACCCAAAGTCCGTAGTAAACTGGCATACTTCTCATCTATCCTTCCAAAGGCCCATTCATCTTTCTAAAAAAATCACTTACTTTCCCTTAAGTGGCCTGTACACTCCCTTGTCTATGAAGATGGTATCTAAGTTCTCAAATGCCACTGCTTTTTTGGGTATTTGTTTTTTTTCTTGTGACTGTTTCCATTCATATAATAATAAAATTAATACATTCATATACCTTTTCTCCTATTAATCTGTGTGTTTTCAGTTATTAGAACTAGGAGGGTAAAGGGAAACTCTTTCTTCCTCTACAATACGATTTTATCACCATCAATCAATATTTATGGAAAGGGCTGGCCCCATAGTCTAGTTAATAAGGAAAGCCAGATAAGACATGGCTAATCGTGGGTTGAATCCAGGCCCCAGTGGCTTGAAAAGCATGCTGGGGGGACCAGCAGTCAGTGTAATGGCTATGTCGCTGGACCCCCGTGTAGTCAACCGCGGTTTGAGTCCTGGACCTGGTGTCTTAAACTCATGCCAGGTGCGTGTGCGTGCGTGCCCAAGATCCCGAGAGGAGAATGGAGGAGAAGGGATTGCGGCGTGGCCATCCCCCCTGGGGGCGATTTCTCACTTTCTGTCTCTCTCTATCTGTCTGGCGAGCACATGTGCCCTATAGTGAAAACCTCTCCAAAAACAAACAAACAAACAAACAAAAAACAAAAAACATGCTGGGCATGTGTGTATTGTGTATGCATGCCTCGAATCCAGACAAAAGGAAGAAATGGATAAGAGAGTTAAAGCATGACTGTGCCCCACTAGGGGGGAGACCTGAGTCTCTGCCAGGTGACTGCATGTGCTCTCTAGCAATTAAAACAAACAAACAAACAAACAAAAACAAACAAACAAAAACTATGGAAAACTTATGTACATTGGTTTACCAAATAACGTCTTCACATTTGTTTTTTAATTGTCAGAGGTCATGTGCACTCATCAGAGAGACAGAGAGAAACAGAGAGAAAGCACCCCCATTGGGGATAATGCTTTAGTCCTTTTCCCTCATGTTTTGGAGCATGCACACACACCTGGCATGCCTTTCAAGCTGCTGAGGTCAGGACTCAAACCCTAGTTGGTCCAGTGGGATGGGCACCATATGGATAGCACTTAACTGCTGTGTAATAGGGACAGCTCTTTACATTGTTTAAACGAAGTTTTAAAGTGCTGCCTGGTAGTCATGGTAATGCAAAACAAAGCATATTTCTATAGGCTAATTACTCCTGGGAGAAATGTTTGCTTTAAGTTTGCTCTAACTTTTGGCCCCTGCAGTCTTCCGAAAGAGCAGGATGTGGCTTCCTCAGGTTCTAGCCGCTCTGGATACGTTACTCCCTATGTCATGTGCCTAGTTATTTGGACCTAATTAAAGCATGAAATCTGGTCTTTGAATTCCCATCACAATATTAGCAAATAAAATCCAGCAACATATAAAAAGGATTAGAGGGCCAGCCTCACAGTGCAGAAGTTAAGTGCAATGCAGAGGAGCTGGATCTCACATGGCTAACCAGGGTTTGAGTCCCAGTCCTAGCGGCTTAGAAAACATGCCGGGCATTCATACACTAATGTCAATATCCTGAAGAGATGGAGAATTGGAGGAAAAAGGATTTCAGCAAGACCAGGCCCCACTGGGGGATGCTTTCTCTCTTTTGCATGTATGTACCCTGAATAATAATAAAAAAAAAAATTATATACCATGAGAAAGTGGGATTTATTTCAATAACGCAAAGTAGGTTTACTATCAGAAAATCAATTAGTGTAATATACCATATTAACAGGATAAAAGACAAAATATACATAAACACCTAGTAGATTAAAAGAAAATTACAGAATCTACTACTGCTTCATGATAAAGGTGCTCAACAAACTAGGCAGAACTTCCACAAACTATGAGCTAGGGGCATATTAAATGATGAAAGACTAAACGCTTTCTCCTTGAGACTGGGAGTGAGACAAGGAAGTGGACTCTCAGCATTTCTGTTCAGTATTGTGCTGGAGACTCTCCAGAATAGCGTGAATGCAAGTCGGTTTGAGGCTTCTTTGTCACATGATTAAATACTAAAATAGATCATAAACTATTCAGTTGCACACTTTAAACAGGTAAACACATTATGTGAATTATGTTTCAGTATAACTGTTGCAAGGTCATTATAACACAAAACTGGCGCTTGTAATAATAGCGGCTATCCATTTTCTAGACTTGAAGATCTGCTGAGCAGCACATTAAGTTCTTTACCTAGATGATCTCTGTAATCGTATCTGAGATGAATACTCAGGCCCGTTGGTGGTGCAGTGGTAATGCAACTGGACCTGGTTGGGAAAGGTCCTGGGTTTGAGTCCTGGAACCTCCCTACACATGCCAGGTGTGCACCCTTGCCTGTTGTCCAGGCTGAGACTAGGGTGGATCACAGCATAAAGACCCTATGGGGGGATATTCTCTTTCCTTCTGTCTCTCTTATTGAAGAAATAAATAAACTTGGAAAAAAACAATTTAAATTAAATACTATTATCATGCTCATTTTATATATGGGGAAACAGATGTAGAAAGCTTAAGGATCTGCCAAGATGATATAGCTATGAAGTAGTGGAACTGGAAATTGGTCCTAAATAGCACCAGTAGGAGTACAGGGAAAGGACTTTCTAAATCCTACTGGTATTGAACATGTGCTCAACTGTTCAATATTTATGCCATTATAGTTCTTTGTGTAGGGCTGCTCCCCTGAGTATGAAGTAGGAGACCGGACTAGGGCTTGCTTAGGTCGTAAACTATCCACAAACAGGTTGAACTAAAAACCAGATTCAGGCCTGGTGAGACCATAAACCTACTCATTCACCTGGTCGTCATGATAGCAATATTTGCTCCAGAGCATCATCACACACATGTCCACACATACAGTTACACTCTTCTTCCTACAACTCCTGGGGAAGCAACACCAAGAGATGGATTTGCACCATTGTGTTCTAGCGCTTATACAGCCACCCAGCCCCACGGACAGTCAACCCTTGTGAAGTCTTCAGCAAGCAGAAAGGGCCCATGGAAGGAGGTTTTCCATGCAGAGCTAAAATGGGAGACTTCCTGTGCACGGAATATGAGGCAACACCCTATTGTCTCTTCTTCTTTTAAGGCAAAATGGCGACTTGCCCTTCTTCCTCATTCACACCCTCCAGCCCCTTTTTGTGACTGTCTTTATTTTGAGGACAAGACTAGGGTATTGATTTTGTCCTGAATTTTGCCTTTGGATCACTTCTTTTTGGCTTTGCTCCTAGATTTATTCACCAGATCTTTGTCCATCTTGGCCAATTTTCCCGTGTCTTTCTTCTTCTTGTTGCCCTTGGGTGGCATCATGAAATCCAAAGAACAGCAGTGACCAATTCAGCCTTGCTTAAGATGTTGAACACAAAGGAAAATTCTAGTAATTAATTATTTATTTATTTTGTTGTTAGGGGGAACATGTGCTTACCAGAGAGAATAGAGAGAGAAAGAGGAAGAGGAGAAAGTGCCCCTTATGGGGCATGGTAACACTGCAATCCCTTATCCTCATTTCCTCCCTCCTTTTGAGATTTTGGGTACATACACACATGTGCCCGGAGTATTTCTCAAGTTGCTGGGTCTGTGACTCTTAAAAAGCATGGTTGATCATGTAAGATTTGGTTGTATTAACCACTAGGCCATGGAGCTAGCCCAGCATGATTTTTAATAACAAGAAGATATCTTGTTTTTATCAATTTGATCCTCTGTTTCATTGACCTATTGATTTAAGAGCAATTTACTCAGGATTTCACTCTGGAAAAAAATCCAGGTAAACTTTCAGGTACCTGAAACTAGGTACTGTTAAGGAAAAAAATTTACTCAATGACATTTGTTAAAACATGGTAAGATAGGGCTAGCAGGCAGTGTAGTAGTTAAGGCATTGGACACCCACATGGCCAACTGTGGTCCGAGTCCTAGACCTGGCCAATTTGAAAAGTCACACCGGGTGTGTGTGAGTGTGTGCCCAAAATCCCAAGAAGGGGAGGGAATCGTGGTGTGGCCATACTCCCCTGGGGGGTGATTTCTCACTTTCCCTCTTTCTGTCTCTCTCCAGAGAGTACACACACTCTATGGCAAAATACACGACAAACAAAAACCAAACAGAAACCCAAATAAAACAGTTAAAAAGAAAACATGGAAAGGTAGACTTTATTCAGGACCATTGGGATAGATGTAGGGGCCACTGCAGTGCAGTTTTGCAGGAGGGAAGGGAGTGGCTCACTTCTGAGTGCAGCCCAGGCAGTGGAGTTACAGCCAGGGAGCAGGTGGGTCAATGGGTGGAGAGTTACTGAGAAGGAACATCAACTAAAGGAGATCTGGCTAAACTGACTTAGGAGGATTCTTGCTACAGCTAGATTTTACGGGGACATGCACAGAGTGGTCTAGGAAAAAATTTAGGAGACTGACTACATTTTGGTCAATCAATCTTTGTCAACACCTATGAGAAGAGAAGAGATAATAGGCTCAGAACAATTTTAAAATGATATTAAAAAGCAGGTGGACCAGCAAAAGAAATATTAATGAGAGTGAAGAGACAACCATCAGAATGGGAGAATATATTTGCAAATGCTCTCTCATATAAGGACCTAATAACCAAAATACATGAAAAGATGGGCAAATAGGCTGAACAGACAACTCTCCCAAGGAAGACATACAAACAGCCAAAAAGCATATGAAAAAATGCTGAACATCCCTTATGTAAAGGATATGCAAATCAAAACCACCTAACCCCAGTCAGAATGGTTAAGATTAAAAAAATAAAGAATAAGTGCAGGTGAGGCTGTGGTGAAAAGAGAACTACACTGTTGGTGGGAATGTAAATTAGTACAGCCACTGTGGAGAACAATATGGAGGTTCTTCAAAGACCTACAAATAGAACTGCCATATGACCCTGCAATTCTACTCCTGGGTATCTGCCCAAAGGTAGGAATATAGTCAGTCTGAAAAACAGTTGCACCTCCATGTTTATTGTGGCATTATCCACAATTGCTAAGACCCATAATCAAGCCAAATGTCAATGAACAGATAAATGATTGAAAAAGTGTGGCACATACATACTATGAAATACTACTCAGCCATAAAAAAAAAATGAGACCCTGACATTTGATAGGAAGTGGATGAATATGGAAGATTTACTGCTAAGCAAAGCAAGCCAGGCTATGGAAGAAAGGCATTTTATGTTCCCACTTGATATATACAGAACGTCTTTACTCTGGCAGAAACTGAAACATTGGAATGTATTAAAGCATGAAAAATAACTATGGATATCATAGACAGTATGGGAGGAGGGTAAGGATTGGGGGGGCAGGGAAGGGAAGGAATCAAAAGAAAAAAATTCAACAGACAAAAAAATGGAAAATTATCTGTGGATGACAATGTGTATGGTAATTTATTTGACTGGGCTAACATACAGGATATTCATGTTGGGAAAGTTCATCTTTAATGTGGTAAAGATATGCAGTTATTCTTCAGGAGGAGATTCCTCATGGCTCCTGCCAAATAGTCATTTCAAGGTACAAGAGAAATGAAGATTTTCTACTGATAATTCAGCCTCCAGCGAACAAGCTAGCGTGATTGAATTTCAAGAATTAGGAAGAAGCACACCACCTATCAGATGACTAGAAATCACTGCAGGACCACAAGAAATATGGGGAAGCAAGAAAATAATCTCTCCTCCAAGGAAAAAGAATAACTCCTCTTCATCCACAAGCAATTCAAAGGAAATCATGGAAATGTCTGATAAAGAATTTAGAATTTAGAACATTCATAATGGCGAAGCTAACAGAGATGGAAAGGAAAAGAGACAATGAACTGCTGAAGAAAAGGAGAAAGAAATTGAGGAGTTCCAGGAGGTGAGGAAATTCTTGCAAGATCTAAAAGAGGAATTACACACTTTAAAAATGAATCAATGGGACCTGTTAGAGATGCAGACTATAATAAAGGAAGTCAAAATCTCCCTTGAAAGTATTAAAAGCAGACTAGATCATACAGAAAATAGAAGCTCAGACATAGAAGAGAAGATTGCTGGCCTTGAAAAATCCACCATGAAGACTGAGAAAAAAAGACTGAGAAAATTGCCCAAAATTTGAAAATAATATACAAGAAGTATTAGATACCATCAAATGTCCAAATATCCAGATAATTGTCATTCCAGAAGGCGAAGAAGCCCATAAGGGCATTGATAATCTATTCCATGAAATCCTGCAAGAAAATTTTCCAAACCTAGAGAGGCACTCAAAGATTCAGTCCCAGGAAATACAAAGAACCCCAAATAGAATCAATCCAAGATCTCCAAGGCACATTATAGCCAGATTGACCAAAACCACAGACAAAGACAAGATACTAAGATTGGCAAGAGAAAAACATCAAGTTACCTACAAAGGATATCCCATCAGGCTAACAGCAGACTTCTCATCGGAAACAATGCAAGTGAGGAAAGAATGGGAAAATATATTCAAAGTGTTAAGAGAAAAGCAATTTCAGCCAAGAATACTGTACCCGGCAAAACTATCTTTCATGTGGGAAGAAAAGTCAAGAACATTCTCAGATAAACAAAGCCTGAAAGAATTTACCAGCACCAGACCAGATCTCCAAGAAATTCTCAAGGGAGTGCTATATCAGGAAAATTAAATACAGACACACAGAAAGAAGAGTTCAAAAACTAAGAGAGTGGCCAACTTAATCATTGGGAGAAGTATGGAGTTGAATATTATATCCCAGAATTTAATCGGGAAAATTGAACCACAACAGAAGATAAAGTACATGAGATTGAATTGGTGAAGTATAATTTTATGATTTCTGATTAAAATATTGCTGATTCCCTTGTAGACTTTGTTATTTGGCTGTAAGGATTTGTATCCTGTCTTGAGATATGGATAGGTTCATGTATCTATGATTTGATCAGAATCCTAACCTGTTTCCTGGCTTTAAGCAAAGTTCCTTAGCATTTCTTTGATTTAAGTTAAAACTGGTTTTCTTAATAGTATCAAGTGAACTTGCTATTGAAAGTAGTTAGATGATTTAAGAAAGCGTGTCATCAATACAATGTGGGTGGGAAAGGAAGGGAAGACACTTGTAGACTCCAGAGATAGGGTGAGAAAAGGGTG
>NW_006159926.1:74318-75504 GCF_000334495.1 Tupaia belangeri chinensis | reverse complement strand
TGCCTAAAGTTGGACTTGTGTTCATAGAAATGTGTATATCAGCTGTGCTTGCTATGAAAAGATTTAGATTAATTAAGATCTTTAGTGACTCAATAAAATATGGAGGAAAACAGTATAGAAAGCAATCATAGATACCAGAGACAGTGTGGGAGGAGAGTGGGAGATGGCAGAGGGTAAGAGATAGGGAATCAAGGATGAGGAAAAAAAAGCAAAACATATAGGAAACAAGAAATGGAAAATTGTTTGTTGACGGTAACATGTATGCTGATGTGCTTGATTGAGCCAATATACAGTGTACTCTGGATGGAAAAATCTCATTTTGCATGTTGTAATGATGTACAGTGAATGAATATAAATAAATAAATTTAAATAAAAAATAAAAGATATGCAGTTATTGAATGTAAAAAAATAAAATGAAATATAGAAAAATACAAAGCAGGTACATAGTGAGTAGATTTTATAAAGATCAGCAGCTTGAAAATTTCATCTCTTTTTGTGTTTATTTCTTTCTACTATGGGAGAGCGAGTGAGTGAGTCAGAGAGGCATCCGCAACAATCTTCACCTTCACAATGAGATCTACCACCAGCCTCAGCCAGCCTTGATCATAGGCTCCCATGTGAGCCTTGTGCTCAGGTTCCGGGATGTAGACCCAGGGCCTTTCTCACGAGCACCCAGTTAAGTTACAGCTGCACCACTGCCTGACCTGAAAACTTCACCTTTGTTAGAATCAGGATCATCATTTCCCCAAATAATTTCAAAGAGTGATTTAAGAAGCCATAGGGCTAGTGATAATAATACATACTACATGCTCCCAAAGAATAGGGGCCTGGAGTCTTGTATATATTTTCTATAAACAGGTCTGGAGTCACAGAAATGAATCACAAAAATATCTATGAGATGTGCATGAAATCAGCACCAGCAGGTACCGAGGACATTCTTTGTGTCAGTCCTGGTTAGCAGACCTTTAGGGAAGACTTATAGGGAGGCTGGATAAGCTTCGGGCCAGGGTCCCTTGTAAGGTCCTTAGAGGAGCTCTAACAACTGTCAGCTAGAAAGTAGGCTGAGGTATAAGTGAAATAAAGTGGTTTATTTGAGACAGGACCTAATGAGTAAATTTCTAGGTTCCCAGACACATGCTCATCAAAATGGTGACTGAGAAAGCTGGTTTCCGTAACAAAGGGAAAG
>NW_006159926.1:52237-74301 GCF_000334495.1 Tupaia belangeri chinensis | reverse complement strand
GAAAGAGCAGAAGGCTGAGTATGAGTTGTTCCTTTAAAAGGATTTAGACAGCTGATTGGCTCTACCTTATTCTTTATATCATCAACTCCAGACTACTGAGGGGAAGACAGGTTGGGAGGGGCTGTGTGTGCTTGGTGGAGAGACAGAGAGAGACAGAGAGACAAAGAGTGAGAAATCATCTCCCTTGCTCTCTCAGGATTTTGGGCATGCATGCACATGCGCCCGGCATGAGTTTTAAGTCAACAGGTCCTGGACTCGAACTGTGGTTGACTATGTGGGAGTTCAGTGGTATAACCTTTATGTCATCTGTTGGTCCCGCATTCCAACCTTTTACTGGAAACTAAAATGTACCTTTTTGGGCAATAACCCTGATGGGTGTGGATGTAACCAAAGTCTCAGGGTCAGCCTTTACTGAGGCCTTTAAAAATAAGTGGACCTTGGGGATCAGCAGGTGGTGTGGTGGATAAGGCTCTGAACACTCCCACATGGCTGACCACAATTTGAGTCCCAGACCTGGTGGGTTGCTTTCTCACTCTCTTTCTCTCTCTGTGTGTCTCTCTGGTCAAATTCAAATAAATGAATGAATAAATGAAATTAAGTAAATAATTCTTAAAAAAAATGGACCTTGAGGAACAAGCGGGTGGCATGGTGGGTGAGGTGCTGGACTCCTGTATGGCCAACCAAGGTTTGAGTCCTGGACTTGGTGGCTTTCTTTCCCTCTCTCTCTCTGGCAAGCACACATGTCCTATAGCAATGTTAAATAATAATAATAATAATAGTAATACTACTAATAATAAATATTGGATTAGTGGAAAAATCCCGATGCATTTTTGCCTAGAAAAACAAGTCATAAGTTTTCTGATGACACAATAAAATTCAACAAAAAATTATTTTATTCTGTTCATTCATATTTATTTATTATTTTTATTTATACATGCAATTGCTATACATCATTTAGAATGTAAAGAGACTTTACCCAGCATGATATACATCTCAGTCCTGTTGAGAATACTATACACATCCTCATCAACAGGTAATAAACCATATCTGTGTTCCACAAATGTCTTACCTCTCTATTTTTCCCCCGAATTTCCTTTCCTTTGCTCTTCCCCTCCCACACTCTCCTTCCACTTTGTCTCTAGTGTCCATAACAATTTTCAGCGCTTTTATGTCCTCCAGTCTTTCAGCCTCTACCATAGAGTGCAGTCTATATTAAGTGGAGACATACAATGTCTCTCTTTTATAGCCTGATTTGCTTCACTCAGTAACAAATCTTCCATATTTATCCACTTTCTATCAAATTCCAGGGCCTTGTTTTTTTTATGGCTGAATAATATTCCGTGGAGTATACGTGCTATACTTTTTCAATCCATTCTTCTGTTTGTGACCATTTAAGTTGGTTCCATGTCTTAGCAATTGTGAATAATACTGCAATAAATATAGTTGTGCAAGCGCTTTTCTGACTATTTTCCTGTCCTTTGGGTAGATACTCAGAAGTGGAATTGCTGGATCATATGGTAGTTCTATTTGAATGTCTTTGAGGAACCTTCATATTGTTCTCCACAGTGGCTGGACCAATTTGCATTCCTACCAACAATGTAGGAGTGTTCTCCTTTTACCACATTCCCTCCAGCACTTATAATTTTTTTTTTTTTTAATCTTCACCATTCTGACTGGGGTTAGGTGGTATCTCATTGTGATTTTGATCTGCATCTCCATTATGATGAGGGATGTTGAGCATTTTTCATATGCATTTTGCCTGTTCATATGTCTTCCTTAGGGAGTTGTTTATTCAGCTCATTTTCCCATCTTTTAATTGTGGTAATTATTTTCTTCCAGGTAAACGACTTGAGTTCCCTGTGTATTCTGGTTATCAGTCCCTTGTCTCAGACACAGTTAACAAAAATTCTCTCCCATTCCGAGGGTTGTCAATTCACACTAATTACAGAGTTCCTTGCTGTGAAGAAACTTCTTAATCTAACTATTTGGGGGGTTATTGCCTGTGCTCAGGGAGTCTTGCTTAAGAAGTCTTTGCCTACCCCAATGTCTCCCAGAGTTTAAAAAAAAAAAGAGAAAAAAAAGGATCATGAAAAAGAAATTAAGTACAAACATTTAAAACATAATAAAATAAAATAAAAGGACCTTGGATTCCACAGACTTCTCTGCCCTGCTTCTTACTTTTGCATTCTTTTGAGGCAAGTGAGTTTATCGAAGTATAACTCTACATAAAGAAAGCAGACAATTTTGCATTATCCTTCCAAAAAATTCCCTGTGACCAAACTGTGTAAGTTCCAGGCCCCACAATCAGTGTCAGCCTGTGTTCAACAGATAGCCTTTAGCTCCTATCTCTGTTTCTCATCCTGACTGTCGATGAGATGAGGCTTCCCACTGACCTCTTTGAGCTCTGGGTGATTTTGGCATCTGGTTTGCACTGTGGCAGATAGAGACATAGATGACATGACAGTGTTTTTTTAAGTTGGAATAATGAGCTCAAATTCTCAACATTATATTTATTTATTTATTTTAGGTTTTTACAATAGGGTGTGTTTGTGTTCCAGAGACAGTGAGGGGGCAAAGTAAGAAATCACCCCCTGGGGGGATGGCCACTGCACAATCCCTTCTCCTCCATTCTCCTCCTGAGATTTTGGGCATGTGAGCACATACACTCAGTGTGATTTTCTTTCTTTCTTCTTCTTTTTTTTTTTTTTTAAAGAATTATTTTATTTAACTTTATTTATTTATTTTAATTTGACAAGAAAAGGACAGAGCAAGAGAGGGAGGAAGAGAGAAAGAGAGGGAAAGTGAAAAAGCAAGCCATCAGGTCCAGGACTTAAACTGCAGTCAGCCATGCAGGAGTCCAGCACCTTAACCACCACACCACCTGCCAGCCCCAACACCTGGTATAATTTTTAAGTTGCTAAGTATGGAACTCAAACTGTGTTACTGCCATGTGGGAGTCCAGTGCCTTAACTACCATGCTACCTGCTGGCCCATCAAGATTAGATTTAAAAGACATAAATGTAAAAAAGAAATCTAGCATTTGCATTGTAAAATAAAAGGTATGGGGCAAGGCAAACTTGGCTAGAGTCCATCTGTGAAGAAGATAATTAAATGCTGGTTTCTCCATAAACTAAAGGGTCAGTTGTTCTAATGAAGTTATTACAGAGCTCTAAAGGCCCAGCTGCTGTGACATGCACTGGGGACACTGCTATGCAGCAGGCTGAGGTCTCATGGGAGTCCTGGGTTTGATTCTCAGCCATCATAAAAGCTGGGCACATTGTACCCACGTAGACCCATTGACTGAGTAGGCTGGGGCAGGTGGAACTCAACATGAGAACCTGTCTTAGAAATGAAACAAGACCAACAGGTGACCTGTTGGTAAAGGCACTGGATCCACATGGCCGACTATGTGGTTTGAGTCCTGAACCAGCAACTTCAAAAAATACACTGGGCACATGTGTGTGCTGCCCAAAATCCTGAGAGAAGAATGGAAGAAAAACGATTGCTGTGTGGCCATCCACTCGGAAGGTGGTTTCTCACTTTTCCTTTCTCTCTGTCTCTCTTCATCTACTTGCCCTATAGCAAACAAAAAAACCTGAAAACCAAAAACCAAAACAAACACAAAACAAAAGAAAATAAAAACCATAAAGCAAAACCTTGGAGGATTGCTCTGGAGAGTCATGACCAGGTAGAAGGCAAGGGTCCCGCACCCAGACCACATCCAGTCACTCACACTGTGTTCTAGGACGCCTGTTTCATGAGGATTCCTTTCCCAAAAGGTAAAAATCACAAAAATAAAATGAACACATGTCAACTATTTTCTTTAATTCATGAATTAAGATCCTCTTGAAATGAGATTTTGACTTACAGAGATTTATATCCTCTGCCAGACAAAATCCATTTGCATTGTTGTGAACAGGACTCATTTGCATTGCTATGGGCAGAAGACATTTGCATTGTTATCCACTTCCTATAATTTAACCTCGTTTCCTGCAGAGTTGTAAAATAGCCTAGTCAATCACAAGCAATGGAAAGTATTGCTCTATAGAATTAGGTAAACCCTAGGGTCTGCTAAGGATATCCTGCATCCCCCTGAAAGGACACCAGGAATCACTTTGGCTCATGTCATGTTTTGGACCAATCCTCCTACATGAGGAATGTTACCGAAGAGGAGATCCAAAAGAGGATATCCAGGAAAGCAGAAGACCCTGAAATCATGTTATTTTGGTAAATGACAGGACCAGGGACAAACTTGACAAAGATAAGACACATTGTTAACAATGATCCAAGATATTAAAATACAGGTTGTATATTCCTTATTTGAAATGTTTAGGACTGAAGTGTTTTGGATTTTAGATATTTTTGGATTTTGGAATATTTGTCTATTACGTAAGGCTATATTTGGGGATGAGACCCAAGTCTAAGTTTCATATATAACTTTTAGGCATAGCCTAAAGGTCATATTATATAGTACTTTGTTTTGTCTACCAACTATCACAAGATCAACGTGAAAATTTCCACTTGTGCCATCATGTTGGTGATGAAAATGTCTCGGATTCTGGAGAATTTTGAATTTCAGATTTTTGGATTAGAGATGCTCTACTTATATTGAAGAATAGTCAAGAAGCAAAGGGTTATCCTCCTTCTATGTATCTCAAGGTTGGAACCAGGATAAAAAAAAGCAAAAAGCAAGCAAACAAAGAAAAAAGAAAAGATGAAGTTACAGCAAACATATCTTAATACAGCATATGAAAGACCTGTTCAGAAATGAAAGTATTCATTTGTGGGTTCCCTGTCATTGATAATGTTTAAACAGAAGTTAAATAATTTTTTACATGAATTTTGTAAAGAAAATTTTGACATTTTTAAGACATTTGGACTTGGAAATTTGGACTATAGGACACTGTTATCCTATAGAAACACAATAATACTTAGACGTAGCTTTAAATTGTCTTATAGAAAGAAAGTAATAGATTAAAAGATGGAACTGATTAAAGAGACAGATTAAAAAATGGAACTGATTAAATTGATTTTAGTAATATACCTTGTTTAACCAATATATCCCCCAATTTTTAAAAGTTTCTTTCTTTCATCTTTCTCTCTCTCTTTCTCTCTCTCTCTCTCTCTCACACACATACATACACATACACACACACAAGGAGTCACCCCAACAGGATACTCATGCCATGATCCACCCCTAGCCCCAGCCAGCCCAGATCATGGGCACAGGTTTGCATGTCCAGCATGTTCAGGGAGACCTAGAGATGCAACCATGCAGGTCCAGCATGGCAGGTGGTGTGGTGGTTAAGGGTGCTGGACTCCCACATGGCCAACCATGGTTTGAGCCCTGGACCTGGTGGCTGGCTTTATCACTTTCGCTCTCTCTCTGTCCCCCTCTGGTCAAATTAAAAACAAACAAACAAACAAATAAATAAATAAAGTTAAATCAAATAATTAAAATAAAATAATATCTAGTTACCTCTGGGCCACGCTGTTAGACCTCCAAATCATTATTTCAATATGTAATTAATATACCAAAGAATAAATGAAAGTTTTTACCGGCTTTTTGGGGCACTAACTTCTGAAATGCAGTGTGTATCTAACACTGACCCAGCATATCTCAACCCATACTAGTCACGTTTCAACTGTCCTGTAGGAACCTGTGGCCACTGTGACTACCTTATTGGACGCTACAGATCTTCGTCAACGGTGGTCAGACTGTGGGCTGGAGGTGTGAAAACCTGGAGTGCTAGGTGCCGCCCCAGAGCTTCTGATTTTTTTGTCAGGGTGGACCCAAGAAACTGATTTCTAACCATTTCTTGGGTGAGGCTGATACCACTGGTCTAGGAACACTGTAGAAACCAGTGATTTAGACAAACTTAAGGTCTTTACACACAAGGTGAGCATGGTCTCTCTTTACCATGGATATACGTTTCAGGCATTGGTCACCTGCTTTTGTAAAAGATGATCTTCGTGCAGTGAAATCGAGATGTTCTGGGTTGGCCCCAAATGATCCTAACTTTCTGTCTTTATCGAATGTTTCTTCTACATCATTATCTCATTCTTTTTTTTTTTTTTGGAGAGATTTTCACTGTAGGGCACGTGCGCTCGCCAGCCAGACAGACAGAGACATAGAGACAGAAAGCGAGAAATCACCCCCCAGGGGGGATGGTCACGCCGCAAACCCTTCTCCTCCATTCTCCTCTCAGGATCTTGGGCACGCATGCACACGCGCCCTGCGTGAGTTTTAAGCCACCAGGTCCGGGATGCGAACCGCGGTCGACTACGTGGGAGTCCAGCGACACAGCCATTACGCTAACTGCTGGTTCCCATCATTAGTCCATTCTTGAACTCCCAGTGTTTTGTTTGCATTTGACTTTCAACAGAAGTACTTTACAAATTCCACTGAGCATTTATGAACATTAATGTAAGAGTAAGTCAAAGGTGTCATTTAAGATTCTGCTGTTCTTACAGTATAAAGGGCATTTAGTAATGAGACAGTTTTCCACTGTGTTAGATCCTGGGGATATGAATATGCCTAAGTTCTTTCATAACATATATGTAAGCTATGGAACACAGGAATTTATCTAAATTTTTCTTGAAACTATAAATTTGTCAAGGTATATCATGTTTCGATGCTTACTAATTGTATAAAGCAGGCTTTTTTGTTTTGTCTCAAACTACATATGTTAATATCCAAAAGGGGTTTTCTTAATTCTCTTAATTTTATGATGTCAGGATTTGGTAAACACGTCTAATGTTCCCATGCCACATTATTTCCCAACTGGAATGTGTCTAGCTATCTCCCTGGGAACTCAGTTAGGAATTATCAAAGGACAAAGTTACAGTGTAGTTTCAACATCCTAATTGGTTTCATTTGTGATCACCCAACACTTCATTCTGTAGAATAGAGTAAGCAATCCAGTGAGTTGAGCAGAAGAGGTTGGCTTTATAGGCAGAGAAGGGCTGAAGGAAGCAGAGACGAAGAACAAAAAGTAGACTGGCCATTTCAATATTACTTTCCTCATAAGGCAGATATGGGGGAGAGAAGAATAGCAAAATAACTGGTGGTCAACATCAGGGTACTTTGGGCTACCTCTTTTGTGTAAGGATTAAAGCAGAAGAAACTATAATATCATGCTGATTGAAACTAGCCTACTTAGGAAATTTGACTGTCCCTCTCCAGAACCAAAGAATAACTTGGAGGACCAGCAGATGGCGTAATGGTTATGTCTCTGGACTCCCATGTACTCTACCACAGTTTGAGTCCTGAACCCCGCGGTTTAAAAAACTCATGCCGGTCACATGTGCGTGTGTTCCTAAGCTTCCAAGAGGAGAATGGAGGAGAAGGGATTTTGGTGTGGCTATCCCCCCTGGGGGAAGATTTTCCACTTTTTGTCTCTCTGTCTCTCCAGCTAGCGCACATGGCCCATAGCAAAAATCTCTCAAACAACAAACAAACAAACAAACAACAACAAAACCCCCCAAAACCAAAAACCTTAGTTTCAGCCTGGTGATGTGAAACTTAAGCATGAGTGACTCCATGATGGCTCTCTCTGGTCTGTCAGGGCGTAGAGCAGGAGCTTAGTCCCAAACAATGGCCCCCTGTGATTCTGACTTACACGTGCTATCCAAACCCACATTACTTACAAAAATTATTTTGATTCAATCTCTTAAAATATATCTAGTAGTACCAAAACAGTTACGAGAGAAAAAAAAAAAAAGAGGGTGAGGGGGTGGAGTTGCATTTCCGTCTATTGGAAAAGTAGATGGACTTGGATGTTCTCGGCAGCCAAGACGACAAAAGTTTCTTTTCAGAAGATGCAAAGAAAGACAAATCTTTATTTTCATGTAACCAAGAAACAAAAGCTGCTTCTTCATCGGCTGTTCCAGAACACAGCAGGGGCCATTTTCTCAGAGTCGTCACGAAGACACAAGGTTTCCATCAAGCACAAACACAGCGGCATTGGATTTGCCGGCAGGTCAGTAACCCGAGGTCATCTGACTGCTGTTACAGAGGGGAAGGTGACGGAAGCCAGCGCCATCCCCAAGGAGGACATAATCAAAGGTTTAAAAATATGAAATACAGACAGCTTCAACATGTAAAATATTATGATGCCGACTTCCATAAAAGGATGAATTCTGATCTTACTGTGGATCAGAGATACCATGTATGAATGGGGCTTTGGACTTCAGAATACGTAGCATGTGAAATAATACATTTTGTTTTATAATTTTTTTTGTGGAGAGGTTTTAGCTATAGGGCACGTGCACTCGCCAGACAGACAGAGAGAGAGACATAGAGATAGAAAGCGAGAAATCACCCCCCAGGGGGGATGGTCACGCCGCAATCCCTTCTCCTCCATTCTCCTCTTGGGATCTTGGGCACGCACGCACATGCACCCGGCGTGACTTCTAAGCCACTGGGTCTGGGACACGAACTGCGGTTGACTACGTGGGAGTTCAGCGACATAGCCATTACGCTAACTGCTGGCTCCCTGTTTTATATTTTTTAAACAGGATCTTGTTATGTTGCCAAGCCTATCATCAAATTCATGATCCTTCTGACACAGCTTTGCAAGTGCCCAGGATTTTAGGTGCATGTCACCACTCCTGGCCTTCAGGTTGTACGAGAAATGAACTGGGCTTCCTGTGTGGTTGCAGCCTGCACAGCACTGTCCCTGACAGTACACACCCCCACGGCTGGGCCCGACTGCAGTTACTTTTGCTTGGAAAATAATTTCTAAGTAATTCTTTTTATTTATTTATTTTTTAGAGAGAGATTTTTGCTATAGGGCACATGTGTTCCTTGGAGAAACAGAGAGAGACAGAGAGACAGAAAGCAAGAAATTACCCCCCCCACACACACACACACCCAGAGGGGATGGCAATGCCACAATCCATTCTCCTCCATTCTCCTCTCTGGATTTTGGGCACGCATACACATGCACCTGGTGCTGAGTTGTAAGCTGTCGGGTCTGGATTCAAACTGCAGTCGACTAGTCTAACAATGTAACCACTATGCAATCTGCTGGTCCTAATTTCTAAGTAATTCTTAGCAGACCCCAAATTTTTGTTTTAAAGAGTCAAACTTGGGGCCAGCAGGTGGTATAGTGGTTAAGGCACTGCACTCCTACATGGCCAACTGTGATTGGACCTGACAGCTTGAAAAATCATGGCAGGTAAATGTGGTTGTGTGTCCAAAATCCCATGAGGAGAAGGGATTGAGGCTTAGCCATTCCCCCCTGTGGTGGGTGATTTCTCACTGTCTCTGTTTCTCTCTGGAAAGCACACGTGTCCTATGGCAAAAACCTTAATAATAATAATAATGAAAGAGTCAAACTTTTAGAGTTTCTAAGATATTTGTTATAAATTAGTATTATTTTTAGATTAAGATCTGGTTGTGTAAATTACTCAATGGACATTTATCAAGTACTTACTATGAGCCTGACTCTTGGGGATTCGAGGATGAATAAAACATAGTCACTGTCTTATCTTTTGAGAGCTTCTACTTAAGTGCTGGAGAAAGGCATGGGAAAATGATCATGATACAAATGCTTCAAGAGAGCTGTGATGTCCTGGCAAACCCTCCAGGGAGACACCACTTCAAATCCCATGGGGGAGCCTGGAACACACTGGTATGGTGTCGGCGTCCGCCCCAGGGCTTGGGTCTGGCAGGATCATGATCAGAGGGCTGCTGCTGAGGAAGAGAAAGAGGAAGAGAAAGAGGACGAGAAAGAGAAAGCCCTCCATCTTGCCAGGACCTGGGAACTGGAAAGAACGAGACAAAGGGATAGAGTGGAAACGGACACAGGCAGCCTGAGCCTAGGTAGCCCAAGCAACTTGTGCCGCCCAGACAAACTGGACGTCTTTATTTATAGTACAAGAAAACATTACACATGTGTGTTTCATGATACGTCATGGATTGGTTGCCAGGTTACAGACAATAAGAAGCCATTAACAAATCTATAAGAGATTAGTCATACCCGGGGCAAGGTGTATCCCCTGGTGGTAATCCCATCTAGAGTAAATCTCATCTTCCTTTCTAATGCAGAGAACTAGCTGTTAGGTGTGTCTGTTGGAACGCCCCTAGTAATTTCTACCCTTGCTCTGTCTGCAGCCAAGGTCAGGGAAAGACAAGTTACAAGGTTCTGCCAAACCCCAAAAGAGCATGTGGTGTTTGCTCAGCACATGTCCCCACACCTCAGACTCTCTCTCTTAAACGTGTCCCCACAGTATGGCACCAGCGCCAGGATCAGACAGGCTGGAGGGCTGGATGAGGGGACCGTGTGACCAGTCCCTGTGGAAAGTGCATCTCTCTTACTTTCATATGCATGAGCATGTGTTCTGTCATAAAAAAAAAAAAGAAGAAAAAATACTTCAAGAATAGCAAATGCTTTGTAAACTGGCAGTGGGGAAACTTCATAGAGAGATGTGATTTGAGCAGAGTTTTGGAGGCAATGAGGGACTAAGGAGGGCCGAGGAGGGCAGGAATGAGAAGAGAAGACTGAAATACATGGCATATGTGGGACCAGCAGGCACCTGGTGCTGACGTATAGAAGAGACTGGCTCAGTCCTGCTGAGATAGACCCCATATGGAAAGCATGGGCGTGTGAAGACTGTGGGACTTCCAAAACGGAGTGAGTCCAGGTGGAGGGAGACCAGTCAGTAGGAGTCGCAGCAGTCAGGGTAAGAAACGAGGAGGTCTAGGCCCAGCTGCTATGGTGCAGTGATCATGCAAGTGCCCTGCAAGGCTGGAAGCCATCTGGCTGACCATGGGTTCAGATTCCCGTGTTGGTTTCAAAATATGCTAGGTACATGCATGGGTGCCTGGGATCCTGAGGACTGGAGCTGGCAAAAGGGCATCATTGTGTGACAAGACCTTGTTGAGGATGCTTGCTTCTTTTTCTCTTTCTTGTGTGTACACATACTATCATATAAAAAAAAACAAAAAAAAAGAAATAATGAAGTCTCATTAGCTAGCATCCTGTTACTGTACTCTGTATATCAATATGGATCTATACAATTGTGAATGCAATAAGTATTTTGGAAAAGAAAATTTACTTGTCAATAATCAATCAGCAGCTATTGATTATCCATGATGTTTCTTGAATTACAACATTCCTATTATTAGAATAATAGAAGTCACACTACTTTTGAAATTAGCGGATCTTGTGCGTATTCTAATTTTACTCCTTATCATTTCTCTGTTCATGTTGGGTTAAGTCAGATACACTCTCTGAGCCTCAGTTTCCTCATCTCTAAAATGGAGAGAATACTTATATCCCAGGGCAGCTATGAGGACTGAACGAGTAAAGTAGCCCGACAGTACTTGATTCACATTTAGTGCTCAAAATGTGCTTGTCACCACTCCTGCCCTGTCCCTTCCTCATGCCTTGGTGTGGATAATGGCTTTCTCTCTCTCTTTCTTTATTTCTCTTTCTTTTTTAGTTTTTTTTCATAATGTATGTGCACTCAACAGAGACAGTGAGAGATGGTGAGAGGAAAAGTGAGAAATTGCCCCCCAGGGGGCTGGCCAAGCTGTAATCCCCTCTCCTCTTAGGATTTTGGGTAAGCATGAACACATGTCTAGCATGATTTTCAAGCTGCCAGGTCTGGAACTCAAACTCTGGTGAGCCATGTGGGAATCCAGCGTCTTAACCATCATGCCACCTGATGGCTCTGAAGAATGACTTTTTCATATGTGTTAATGGGCTTAACACTAAACATACTTTTAGAACTCTGTGGCATCTCAGGAGAAACTGGAGATATGTGGAATAGCTTGGCTGAGGCTGGCTCCAGCCCAGGGTTCTTCACCCTGCTGTATATTACATCACTTGAGAGTACTTTGAAGAATTATGATTATTGACTCTTACCCTCTTCTATGGCTTAGAATCACTGCTAATTCGTTTGAAGGGATTCTTCGGAAGAGAAAATGATTTTGGGCCATTGTGTTAGTTTTATACACAGACTGTAGTTACTACTCTGAATGAGGTCCACTGGGATTTTTTTTTTTTTTTTTTTTTGTAATCTGGGTGGAAGTTACAGAATTGTGTTGATAATTTATAACAGCATTTAAGTTGTCAAAAGACTGTTCACTTAATATCTTTTGCCTAAGTCAATTTTTAAAAAAGAATTATTTATTTTTATTTATTCATGATTATACTTTAATTTGACCAGATTGAGAGAGAGAGACAGAAAGTGAGAAAGCAAGTCACCAAGTCCAGGACTCGAACTATGGTCAGTCATATGGGAGTCTAGCACCTTAACCACAATGTCACCTACCAGGCCAATCTTAAATCAATTTTATTGTGAGAGATTTCTGGGTCACAAATGAACTAGGATTTTTTTCTTCTAGACAGAAATAATGTACTAAAATTATTTAATTTTGTTCACTTGGGATGACTTTAAGAATGTCTAGATTAGAAGACTCTTCTTTATTGTAGGACAAGACATAGCTCCATAGATGTTAGTAAAACATGTTAGTAAAAAACAAGATTGCCAGAAAAACAGATGATGAAACTACTAGAGTCATTACTGGAAGCAGATGGACTTTTCACTGTGTTATGAATATCCAGAGAAATTCCTCCAGTTACAAAAGAACTCTTATGGAGTCCTTACTAAAGTATCCAAGAAAGCCTGTTTTCCAGAATGAGCCTTTGGAAACCCATAGACATCAATTAGAAGACAAGAGAGAACTCTGCCAAAATTCTAGGTTGGGAATTTGTAGTTTGAGAAGAAAGATGAACACTGCTAACCAAAAAAGAAGAATATCAAATAATCTCATGTCAAAACAAAACATGAAGGCCAGCAGGTGGTGTGGTACTTAAGGCTCTGGACTTCCATGTGACTGACCAGATTCGAATCTTGAAAGTGGCATCTTGAAACTCACACTGGGCACGCACATGTGTACCCGAAATCCCGAGGGGAGAATGGATTGTGGCATGGCCATCCCCCCAGGGATGATTTCTCACTTTTCCTCTTACTGTCTCTCTCTGGTGAGCACATAAGCCCCATGACAAAAACAAAACAAAACAAAACACAAAACAAAAAGAGAAAGAGAGACATGAAATTTTGCTCCAGTGTTGACTTTTCAACAGCCGAGTGCTTAAACTTAGAGAATCGCAGTACCATCTGAGCACTGCATTTAGGATGAGAGAAAAGGAGCCTGAAGGTCACGCAGCAGTACAGTGTGACATGTGGCGAGGGTGGCCCACATGGGAAGGTTCTCGGTTTGTGTTCAGAGAACACACTGAGTACACTGGGCATGCATGCGACCCTGACCCAGGGCTCGCTGAAGCCGGGTTGCATCATGGTGTCAAGACCCTATTGGGGATGCTGTGCTCTCTCTCTGTCTTCCTCTGTGTCTCTCTTGCTCACAGAAGAAATGGATAAATAAAACTTTAAATAAATGAAGGAAGATCCATAAACAACATCTGAAATGGACAAGAGATTCTCGCTGTCCTTTCAGAAGACAATGGATATTGTCCAGGGACTGGCCCAGGATTATCAGATTCGTTGGGTCTGTGAGCGTTTGTCTTTGATCTAGTTTGCAACTCTGTAGAGATAGAAAGGGTGCCCTGATGTCAGCAGTTTGTACATTCATTGAGTGACCAGGTGGGCGAGGAACCCACTAGATCTGGAATGGCGAAGATAAATGAGACGGTGTATCCCTCAATTCTCAGCCCAGAAGAAGAAACCTGCAGATGCACTGACATCCAGTGCTCATCACCAGGGTCCCCACCATGCTCCCTTGCTCAGACCCACCCAGAAATAGGGAGCAAATCCATAAAGAAGATCATGCAAAAAGGCACGGTGAGCACCAAAAAAGCCCTTCAATAAAGAGATAATAACTTACCTAGTTAGAATTTGGGGTTAATTATAGAGAGTGAATTTGATGAAGCTGAATTAATTTGCCGAGATTTTTAAGGCCCTCATCTTCCACACTCGGGGAAGTGGGCCTTACATACTGTACCCATGGGGAGTCAATAGGACATTTTAAGCAGGAGAGAGGCATGCTGTCATCTTCCCACTGACAGTGGAAGACAGCAGTAGCAGAGAGAAGGCGAGCCGGCTGTCCAGGACACAGCTGACAGGCTGTGAAGCTATAGCAATGGCTGCGAGGGCAGACAGGAATGCGGGGTTGAGATGTTTTGAAATCCAGTGAACAGCGTTGAATTAGAGAGGGACACTGGGGTTGCGAGAGGGAAAGCAGTCCAGGTTGATTCCAGGCTTTCTATGAACACCTTGGATGAATGGTGGCTTCTCCGGTTGTGATGAGAAACATAAGAAAAGTGAGGGAGAGAGGGCAGGTGGGGTGACATGTGATTTGAGAAACAACTTCACAATAATAATGATGAAGCTAATGGACATTTATGTAATTATGTACAATTTTCAGGAACCTTCATATGTATTAACTTCTGTTTTATAACCAAGTTTATTTTTGTCTTTTAAAACCATCAACTCTTTCTTTATTGGCCAAAAGTATAATAAAATGAAATAGAATTCTGGTTTATAGTCATGTCATTAGATAAAATTATTATTTTTAAAATAATTATACATTTACTTAATTTTGTTATTATTATGATTATCATCATCATTATTTTAAAAATTTTGACCAGAAAGAGATAGAGCCAAGTCTGGGACTTGAACTATGGTTAGCCATATGGGAGTCCAGCATCTTAACCACCATGTCACTTGCTGGTCTCTAGATAAAATTCTTAACAAAGAATTTTTGACACAACATATAGCAAAATCTAGCAAAGTAAAAACAAAATCATTCTGTTCTCAATGAATACTCTCAGTGACGCAGATAAGAGTTCAGGCAACGTAGCCATGAACGGAGATCACCCAGCCAGGAGGAGGATGCTGATATTCCCTGTGTCCTCTACGAGAGCTTCCTAGATGTGTTCCTCAGTTTCTTACTCGGGGCTGCATGCCTGTCTTTGCTCAGCTTGGGACCTTCATTTTTGCAATACGCAGAATAAACCATAAGCCTTTTGAGATATCAGTGACATTCCTCAGAATATCAATCCCCCAGCCTCCCAATCTTGAATCATTTTCATGGCTTAACTGTAGCAAAGACACAGGAGTAACAGGCTGTGTTATAGCTCATGACTGAAATCTACCTCAGTCCTTTTACAGTATCGTATTTCTGCCTTTCAGAAGAGAATGCTACCCTGCTAACGTCATAGTATATGAATGCGATAGAACAACGTGTGTGGATCTTTTCAGAACGAAGGCACCCAAGGTTGCCTTTTGATTTATGGTCAGAGCTGTATACCGGGCTTTCCCTGTGGATAGCTCTGCTTGAAATCCAAAAGCTCTCGGCTCTGGGGCCTTTCCAAATGGTCATATCATGTTACCGTTTTCATTTTCTTCCTTCCTTCCTTCCTTCCTTCCTTCCTTCCTTCCTTCCTTCTTTCTTTCCTTTTTGAGAAATTTTTGCTATAGGGTGCATGCACTTGCTAGACAGACAGACAGAGAGAGAGAAAGTGAGAAATCACACCCCAGGGAGGATGGCCATGCTGCAATCCCTTCTCCTCCATTTCCTCTTGGGATTTTGGGCCTGCACTCACACACACCCCTGCTGGGTCTGGGACTTGAACCACAGTTGGCTATGTGGGAGTCCAGTGCCTTAACTATGCCACCTGATGGCCCTATATAATGATTTCTAAAGTCTGTTTTGCCGAGTCACCCCTTGAGGTATCCTGAGTGCATGTACTCTGTTCTCCTTGAGGACAAAGCCCTTTCCTATGGTATTCCATGCCTAATGGCAGTGCATTTCAGTGTAGACTGTCAGTCACTACTACTGGGTGAATGATGGTGCTTGCTCAAGTCTGTGACGTGTAGATGAGGCTGTATAGTTGCAGGACTGACAGGGTGCCGAAGAACTCCTGTATTTGGGACCTGTATTCTCAGTGTGTCTTTCAATGCGCAGAAAGCTTGCATCTCAGAAGATCTTGCCTTCTTCTCACGATCTCACCTCCTCCATGGACCAGCCACTTACCTTCTTCACATGGGAAATAAAAACATTATCTCCCTATTAATGTGATCGTGGATTCAGGAGGCTTATGGGTAGCTTAGGGATAGTTCAAAATACATGCGAGTGTCTGAAACCAGACTCTGAAAGTCAAACCCCTAGAGTTATCTGCTGGTTGGGTACCAGTACAATGATAAAATGAACAATAAACTAATAATGATAATCAAATTAATTCAAATGGAAAGTGATAGTAATATAAGAAAATATAGAGTTCATATACACTTTTAATTTCTTAAAATAATTACAATAACAATTACTTTGCTATATTAACTAACAGATATAGTCTGTTTTGCTATAATATACACATGCATTTCCAAAAACCATCGTGCTATGCAAAACTGGCCGTAAAGCATAGGGTTTTAAGGGCGAAACACTGGAAAATATTATCAGTGACAAATAAACAACAAAGAAGTCGAGGGACCAGCAGATGGCGTAATGGCTGCGTCACTGGACTCCCACGTGGCTTAAACTCACGCCGGGCATGTGTGCATGCGTGCCCAAGCTCCCAAGAGGAGGATGGAGGAGAAGGGATTGCGGTGTGACCATCCCCCATGGGGGGTTATTTCTCGCTTTCTGTCTTTATGTCTCTTTCTGTCTGTCTGGTGAGCGCACGCGCCCTATAGAGAAAACCTCTCAGGAAAACAAACAAACGAAAAACAAAATCAAGGAAGTCTAATAAAACGTCAGTTATTTATTTATTTATTTTTTTAATTTCCAGAGGGCATAAGTGCACCTTCCTCAGGAGAGGAGAGAGAGAGATAAAGGAAGAAGGCATCCTTTCAATGAGGTGTGGTTGTGCTACAATCCCGTCACCATTTCTCCATCAGGATTTTGGGGGTGCATGCACATGTGCCTGGTCTGATTTTCAAACTGCTCGAACTTGGATTCCAACTGTTTGATCAGTCATGTGGGATTCAGCCCCTGCAGTTGGATTTATTTTGGAGAGTTCCACTTTAAATAATTCTTCATATCTGATAATTGTGTTTCACTTAAATTGCTCACAATGTAGTTTTCGTTTCTGTCGTTCTCTCCTCTGCCAAGGTGGGGACTATCACGCTATCTCCTGTGGGACATTATTACCCCATAAATAACGGAAGCCCATGGAGCTCGTGTGGCTGTCTCATTTGGTGCTTAGTACGTGCTTAACATCAAGCTCTCTCGACTTTCTCTTCTGTCACTGACAATTATGCTAAAAGTAGTATCCATAAGTCTCATCAATGGGGTTCCGATGATAGTGTAAACACGCTGTGCCCCATTAGCGGTAGAAATGTTTACTACTTTGAGGATTTCATCAGTGTCCCTGGTTCCTCCTCATTACACAGCCTCTTTATGCAACAGAAATATTTAACATAAAACATCTTGAACACTTTCTGTTTTGGGGGAGTAGCATTTTAGATTGCTAAGCAGGCACTTAACAATTCATGTCTTATTTAGACAGTGAATGGACGAATAGTGACACGTTGAGTGGGCTTTTTGATACAATAGTGTCTACACGTTGACTTTGAGGTGGAGAGGTAGGAAGTAGTTATGAATGAGTTCTGGCTTTAGAGCTGAATTCAAAGATTTTCTTTTTCTAAATTTTTAAAGTTTATTGATTTATTTTTTCATGAGTGATAGAGAGTGCTCGCACCAAGAAATAACACCCCCCAACAGGGTCTCCATGCCTCCGTCTCGTGGTCTTCCAGCAGCTCAGCAGGTCCTGGGTCATGGGCTCCTGTCCACCCGGAGGACTCAGGAGGGATTCTGGACATGAACCTTCCCAGGTGGGTCAACCTCACGAAGCACCACATTTTACCACTCTGCGCCCTTCCCGCTCCTGTGTTCGAATCTTAGTTCTGCCCTTTGTTCACGTGACTGTGAGCAAAGCACTTCACTCTCTGAGCTTCAGTTTCTTCATCTCTAAGAATACCTTGTGTCATATGATTATGAATCAATGAACTAAGTTATGTTACACACGTAATGCAGTGATAGGTAATTAGTATGTCAGCAGCCGCTGGGAGAGGTCTCTGCAGCCCACCAAGAGACATGTCATCCTGATCCTGGGTTGCCGGTGGGAGCAGGACGGGCCGAGACTGAGGGTAAGTCTCGGACAGGGAGCTGTGTGTCACAGGCATCAGAAATAGAGAAGGGGCTGAGACAAGCAGGCCCACGGGGCAGCAGGAGCTGTGTGTCACAGGCATCAGAGCTAGAAAAGGGGCTGAGACAAGCAGGCCCACGGGGCAGGGGGGCAGGCGGACTTGAAGCAGGTGGAGAGGGACTAAAGGCATGCTTGTCAAGGAGGGTTGATTTGGGGACAAATCTCTTCAATGTGTCCTCAACATGGGCTCCAGCCACTGATTTCCCTTTCTTATCTAAGCTATGTCTTAAAGTTACCCATGAATGTGCAACACAAAGGGGAAGCCCTGATGTAAGCTATGGACTTTAATAACAATAACGTATCAACATCACCTCAATGGTAACAAATGTACTACACCAACAAAAATAGTGGAAATTAGGGTGAGAGGAACAGTTGTACAGAAACTAAGTTCTGCTCAATTTTTCTGTAATAAAAACTGGAAAAAAACCCCCACAAAACTGCAGAAAAAACACCCCATGAAAAACAACAACAAAGTATCGTGCTGGCCCTATAGGCTAATGGTTAAGGGAGCTGGATCCTCCATGGCCCACCACAGTTGAAATCCTGGTCTCAGCAGCTTTGAAAACATGCTGAGCATGTGGGTATGTGTGCCTCAGATCCTGACAGAATGGAGAAATGGAGGGGAAGGGATTGCAGTGTGACCACTGGAGGTGCTTTCTCCCTTCCCCTCTCTCTCTGGACAGCATATATGCCCTCTGGCAATTAAAGGAAAAGCAAATAAAAACAACCAGAAAGTCTATTAATTAAAAATAAGTTATCATATTTTTTCCAGCTTAGCTTTGCTCACATTCCCCTTTTTGGCCCTGTGACCCCAGCTGCCAAGACTGGTCTGACACATCTCTGTGGTTGCCCACAGGAAGGACGCAGTGGGGCTGCAGGGTGCACGTGAGCAGCATTCGTTCCTATGACCTGCATTCTCTCAGTGATGGAAACAGCCCATTTGCAGGGTTCACCCACGCTGAAGGCAGCAGAGCTGGGCGGCTCAGAGCACAGGGTCTGGACTGAGACACACCTCTGGTCACCCACGCCTCTCTCTGTGGTAGTGGAAACAGCAGAGCCTTCATGTTCTCATCTGAATAGGGATGATATTATAGAACCTTTCAGGAGAACGAAAGGGAATTGTGTGCGGGAAACACTTGGCACAGTATCTGGTAAATAGTAAGTGATGGCCTCCGCTACTGGTGTGTGTGGTAAACCACTCCAGCGTTCAGCAGCTTGAAACACCGACTTACTAATACTCCTCACCATTCTGTAGGCAGGAATTCGGGCACGATTCAGATGGTCCTTCTTTCTGCTCCATGTCGTGTCAGTCTGCTGCATCCTACTGGTGGCTAAGCTGGGCTGGAAGATTCCAGAGGGCTTTACTCATGTGGTTGTGCCTCCATGTTTTCCTGTGAGTCTTCTCTTCCCATGTGGCCAGCTTGGGCTTCCTCACAGCATGGCAGTCTCAGGGTACTGGGATTCATTTCTTTTTTAAAATTTTTTTTGGAAGAGGTTTTTGCTATAGGGCGCATGCGCTTGCTGGAAAGACAGAGAAAGACAGAGAGAAAGTGAGAAATCACTCCCTGAGGGGATGGCCATGCTGCAATCCCTTCTCCTCCATTGTCCTCTCAGGATTTTGAGCATGCAGGCACACATGCATGAGCTCAAGCCACCGGGTTCAGGACTCGAACTGCGGTCAACTACATGAGAGTCCAGAACCATTACACCATCTGCTGGTCCCAATACTAGGATTGATTTCTGAGAGCAAAGAGGAACTGGTCAGTCTCCTCATAGGCTCAGCCTGAAACTGGGATTGGATCACCCTACTGCAGTCTGTTGGACTGCCTGATTCAAGAGGAGGGGAAATAGTCCCCTCTCCATGGGAAGGATGGCATGTGACTACTGGAGGGCAGGAATTAAGCAGCCATCTTTGGAGGGGACCACAATGCTCAACTTACTGTTTTTTTGAGAGATTTTGCTATTAGGCATGTGCACTCACCAGAAAGACAGAGAGAGAGACAGAGAGACAGAAAGCAAGAAATCAGCCCTCAGAGGGATGGCCACACCACAATACCTTCTCTCTTTCATCTCCTCTTGGGATTTTGGACTTGCACGCACACGTGCCCAGTGTGAGTTTCAAGCTGCTGGGTCTGAGACTATAATCACAGTTGGCCATGTGGGAGTCCAGCACCTTAACCACTATACCACCTCTGGCCCCCCATATGATTATTTTACTGTGATGTGGTTTGTCATCTTGCTAATAGGTATGTTGTAGGGCTGATGACATCTCTCAGTTGCTATGGGAACTGAGGTATGGGTGTGGCCCAAGGGCCATTCTAACTTGCCATTGCAACTTTTCTTAAAATTATAAAGGGCTCAGGACCAGCAGTTGGCATAATGGCTATGTCACTGGTCTCCCATGTAGTCAACCACAGTTTGAGTCCTGAACCCAGTGGCTTAAACTCATGCCAGGTGCGTGTGTGTGCGTGCCCAAGATCCTGAGAGAAAAATGGAGGAGAAGGAATTGTGGCGTGGCCATCCCCCCTCGTGGGTGATTTCTCACTTTCTGTCTCTCTCCCTCTGTCTGTCTGGCAAGCACACGTGCTCTAGAGCTAAAACATCTCAAAAATAAATTATAAAGGGCTCAATGCTGTTTTGTTAGCAATGTATGCTCTCTTACACAAACTGTCTATTGGATTATCAGAAAAGTCAAGACGTATTTTTGCACAGAAAAACAGAAAAATATGCCATGACTTTTCCAGTGACCTAATACTTTGTATTTCATTTTGCATCATGAGATTATTTTGAGACAAGTTTTTTAATCACTAAAAGGAACATACAGATACTACTTAATATGTCATTTTGCTTGTTTAGATAAAAAGATGAATAAATTAGGTCAGAAAAGTGATCTCTCATTGGCTTCTCTATTTGAGTTTTTCGTTGCTTGGTTTTCCCCTGCAATGAAACGTCCTTCTTACACCCCTTCTTCATTCCTCTGTGGGCAAAGGAGCAATTTGTCTTTCAAGACCCAACCAACATGTTTCTCCCTTTATGAAGTCCTTATTGACACACCTGCCACCAGGTAAACAGCATGGCTCCCTTTCTGTGGCCCCACTACACCCTGAAAGCTGCCACCACAGTAACCACATGTTTATTACACTAATACATTCATAAGGGTTAATGGGGCCTCTGCGTGGCTGGTGACATAGGTTACGTGCCCACCACGTGCTACATGGGGACACAACGGGAAATTTGATGAAGTTCTCTGCTCATCGAAGAAGAGGGTCATCAGATGACTAACATGTAATCTTAATTTCAGGGCTGGAGGTCTGTATGGGGTACTATGGGAGCACTAAGAAGAAGCACTTTAATCCCTGGGCAGGAGGTTCTGTCTGGTGGAAGGTTCCCTACAGAAGGTTTTTCTTGCTTGAAATGACAGTCTTAGGAGTCACCCATAGGATGATCTCAAATACTTCAGCATAAGTCTTTTTCAGTGCCAAAGCAGGTGTAGATCCCATCATAATTGCTGTGGCCTTGAAAAGTGGAGACAGTTGTGCCCATGTCCCCTTAGAGGAACCAGGCATTTTCTACAGATCAAGACTTTCGCGTCATGTTCAAGACTTTCGAGGGCCCTAGTTAGGAACCGGACACCTAGACACTTACAGAGTGAAGAGAGGGTCCTGTTTTAGACTATGTAGTTTCTTTGCTGAGAAGATTTATTTATTTATTTTGGAAGAGTTTTTTGTTCTATAGGGCGCGTGCTCTCGCCAGACAGACAGAGAGAGACAAAGAGACAGAAAGTGAGAAATCACCCCCCCCAGGGGGAATGGCCACACCGCAATCACTTCTCCTCCATTCTCCTCTTGGGATCTTGGGCACACATGCACATGTGCCCAGTGTGAG
>NW_006159926.1:42547-52119 GCF_000334495.1 Tupaia belangeri chinensis | reverse complement strand
GGGATCTTGGGCACGCACGTACATGCGCCCGGTGTGAGTTTTAAGCCACCGGGTCCAGGACGCGAACCGCGGTTGACTACGTGGGAGTCCAGCGACATAGCCATTACGCTAACTGCTGGTTCCCTCAGTGACTTATTTTTTTTAAAAACTATTTATTTCTTCCAGGAACAAATGAGAGAGAGAGAAAGAAAGCGAGCCAGTCTGGAACTCAAACTGTTGTCTGCCATGTGGGAGTCCAATGTATAAATATATATATACACACATAAATAAATATGTATGTATACATATGTATGTATACATATATAAATAAATATATGTGTGTACACATATATACATATATAAATAAATATGTGTGTGTGTGTGTGTGTGTGTGTGTGTGTGTGTGTATCTTCCATGAATGAGTGACAGAAAGGGAGGGGGAGAGAGAGAGATTGGCACCCCTAACAGGGTCTTGATACCATGATCCATCCCCAGGCTTAGCCAGGCCAGGTCATGGATACATGTGTGCCAGAGTTCTCAGGGAGGTCTCTGGATACGAACCACAAACCTCCCAACCTTCCCAAGTGGGTAAGCCTCAGAGTGCTGTGTTTTCCTGGTATGTCATAGTCAGGCCCTGACAGGCATGTGTTAGCCATGTCGTCGAGTGATCCCAGCGCGCCAGCTGCACAGAGGAGGTAATGATCACCACGTGCACTCTAGGACCCACGCTGGCCTGCACGTGGAACGCCTTGGTCATGCAGGCCAACCCTGAGAGAGCGGAGGGCAGAGCTGTGTAGCCACCACGGACCCAGAAGCCATCGTAGTAATTCTGTTCCTCTGACGTCTAAATTGGTTTGTCCCTTTTAGATGTTTCTATTTATATTCTTGGTATCAAATACCAATTAGTTATATAGGTCTTAATTGTAATAAATTGTTCAACTGGTGTAGTTTGACCTTAGTTATGTAAACACTAAGAATGAGCAATAGTAATTTCAGAAATTAAATATGATTCTAGTTTGAAAGGGATAAAAGATTACATCGAGGGATATGTAGAATATTTGCATTCATCATCCAGAGCATGAATATTTTTAGACCCTCTGATATTGGATTTAGATGTGCTTGTTCTAGTTTGTAGATCAAAGAACTGGCCTATATCTTTGATCTGTGTGTTTAGATTTCATGGTGATAGACATCTTATGATAACTAGAAATAGAAATTCCATCTTTGGTGATAATACAGTACAGGGACTGAGAAGAGAAGGTCTAAGGTGCTGTTAATTAGCAGAAATCTGAAGCACACAGTCTCAAAGCAATTAAGGCAGTTAATTGAATATTTGGATGCACAGCAGAACGGCTCACATGTGCAGGATGGGTACCCTAGACTTGCACTCAGGAGTTACGCTAAACGAACCATGTTGAATACTTCGGAATGAATGTACATGGGACCGCATATGTTCGTCTAATAGTTAACTGGAGTTTTGAATGGCGATACATTGTTGGCTGTATGCAAAACTGTCTACTAGCTGCAAAATTCAATTTATTTATTTTTATTTTATTTTTTGCTATAGGGCACATGTACTTGCCAGAGAGAGACAATGAAAGAGACAGAGGATGAGAAAGCACCCGGACCGTTGTGGGGGGATGGTGGTGGCTATACCACAATCCTCTCTCTTCCATTTCGGTATGCATACATGTGCCTGGAGTCCTTTTCAAGTCACCAGACCCGGGACTTGAACTGCCTGGTCAGTGATGCAGGATCTAGCTGCCTTAATCACCACATGACTGACTGGCCGTGCTAAATTCAATATTAATAATTCAATTTTTAATTATAATTTATCTTATAAATATGATATACTGTTTACTTATGAAAAACTCGGTTTCTTGCCAAAGACATTTTGCTGTCCCTGGTTTAGAAAACATCTTTGCTTTTTATTTAATTTTTAAACAATTTTAGTTTAAGTTCTTTTATACATTCGATCACGTTATTCAGCTTGCAAAGTGAATATTCCAGTATGTGTACATTTCTCCCAGTCGTTGATAATACTAAGTTATCTTCAACAGATAATACCCCATTTCTTTGTCCCATCAATGCTGTGCCTCTCTATTTTTCTTACTGTCCTTCCTCAGACTCTCCTCCGTAACCCACCCTACACCTCTGATTTATGTGATGATTTAAATGCCATTGGTGATCACATGATGGCCACGGTCCCAGGAGCGCACATCTGGGAGCAGAAAGGAAGGGACGCCACTGATAAGCTCGGAGCAGGGAAGAGAGTTTACCTTTGCAGTCCTCTGCAGCCTGGTAGTGAGATTCAATAGCTGTGGCATCGGTTAGTGCACGAACATACTCCTAAAAAGAGACATAAGCTCAACATTGTGAGAAATTTTCAAGAAGGGCTGGCAGGTGGCATGGAGGTTAAAGGTGCTGGACTTCCACATGGCTGACCACGGTTCAAGTCCTTGACCTGGTGGCTTGCCTTCTTGCTGTCTCTCTTTCTCTTTCTCTCTGTGTGTGTCTCGCTCTGGTCAAATTTAAAAATACTAATAATAATAATGATAAATAAAATAAAGGAAACAATTATTTAAAAAAGTAATAAAAAACAAGGGAAAAAGAAATGGAACATGCCTTTTAGAAGAACTTCAGTGGAAAGTGGTTCATGTTTTGGTTGTGCTTGCTATTTTTAACAGCTATGGCTGTGGGGTAAACTTGTGTTTCTGCCAACCCCAGGCTTGCTAGCGTGCAGAGAAGAGCGCGTTCATTTCAGAGCACCCACAAGGCGGGAGTGAACAATGAATTTAGTTTCTCAGACTGGCTGAGTCCTCTGCGTGGTGTGGACAGCTTGCTGGTCTCTGTGTTAAGAGAGAGAGCGATTACACAAATGCTTCAACTCCACAGGTTATCCTCAAAGCCAAAGCTGGCCGGTAGTTTCCACCTATTTTGTTAAACCTTCCAGAAAGTGGAAGAATGGACTGCCCCACCCCCTCCTCTTTCAGCCCCAATCCACTCTCCAGAGAAGTCTGTAACAGCCTGTGAAGTGGATTTTTAAAAGTGGAGTTGCTAGACAGGCAGCGAGGGAGACACAGGAGTACACAAAGTAGAGATCCCCAAACTGATCATCTCCAACCTTGTTTAAGAAATTAAACATTCTTGGGACCAGCAATTAGTGTAATGGCTATGTCGCTGAACTTCCACGTAGTCAACTGCAGTTCAAGTCCCAGACCCGGTGGCTTTAAACTCATGCCAGGCACGTGTGCGAGCATGCCCAAGAGCATGCCCAAGATCCGGAGAGGAGAATGGAGGAGAAGGGACTGCGGCATGGCCATCCCCCGGGGAAGGGGGTGTGTGATTTCTCGTTTTCTATCTCTCTTTCTGGCAAGCGCATGCACCCTATAGCAAAAACCTCTCCAGAAAAAAAAAAAAAATTAAGAAATGAAACATTCTTAAGGCCAGTATGATTTGGGATCAGGCTATTCAATTTATTAATGCTAACAGATATTTTGATGTGTGCACAGAGCATATAAAAACCAAATTGTACTTGCTACCCACTCTGAGTTTTTTATGCATATATATATAGATATATACATATATATTCTAAAAATGTGGTGTTAATCTGTTTCCTTAAGGGTTATTGACTAGGGCTTTTAGGCTTTCGAACACCGCGCTGAAGTCTTTGCTGCTGAATTGGAAAGCATGTGGAAGAGGTAACAATGCCACCTCCTCAGATCAGGAAGGTTCCTGGTTGTTATGCAATGAATGTGTGCGTTTCATTACCTGCCGGCCTTCACTAGGCGACTGGGAGCTGTGTACACAGCAGGGAGAGCCTGTAGCAGCGCCCAGACCCCCTCTCCTTAATGCCTTCCAGGTCTGCCTCGGAAATGCCGTCTTTTGCAAAAATGTCCACAAATTGTAAATATTAGAGTAAAATATTTTTCTTTCTCTAAATGGTTTTAGGAGCTCCATGTGTCTTGGAAAAAAATCTCATACTCGTTTTCACTGTGCTGTAAGGACAAGTTATAGAGAGTGATAAAAGATTGGGGTGGGGGAAACTTTCAAACTTTATTTTTTGGGATCTCCTAGCCGCCTTTTTCATTCTCCCCATAGTATCCAACCCTCTTCTCCCCGACGGCTTTTCTTTTTGCTATTTCCTGAAGTAAAGATGAAAGTAAGAAAGGAAAAAGACCCCAGGGTTAGCCGGACATCAGGAGTCCCGAGGCTGAATTCAGGTCACTGCGGGTCCTGGAAGGTGGGTGCGTAAGCGGCAGGCGGGACGGCGGGGGCCACAGGCTGAAACGTGTGTGTGCATACAGGACAGACTGGGAATGAGGTCACATGCCGGGTGTTGGCGACAGTGAGGGGCGACCTGTCGTGCTCCCCGTGCCCTCGGCGCCGTCGCCTGCCACGCCGGCCCGGTGCCCGCTCGTACGCGCACTCACACCCGCACTCACGCTCGCACTCACACGCGCACCCGGACTCGCACACACGCCCCCACGCCCACTGCTGCCCGCTCGCCCCGCGGCCTGCCCATGGCTGACCTGAGCTTCATCGAAGATTCCGTCGCCTTCCCGGAGAAGGAGGAGGATGAGGAGGAAGAGGAGGAGGGCGTGGAGTGGGGCTACGAGGAAGGTAACGCTGCGCCGCGGTGGCCGCGGTCCGGGGACGGTGCGCGGGGTCCAGCCGAGCTTGGGCTCTGCGCCCTCACGTGCTCTCTTTCCCACGAGGGTCTCTGTCCCCTTCTCTGAAGCGCTGCGGGGCGGCAGGCGCTCCCGGGAGGCGTGCCTGTCGCCTGTCCCCTGTCGCCTGCGTTCTCCCGCCGCTTGCGTTCGCTCCCGGGAAGCCGGCGGTGCGAGTGCGCTTGCTCCCCGGGCCGCGGGCCACACCTGCTGCGTTCCCGGGGGCGAGTCTGCAGCCCGGCTCCCAGCAGCCCGGCGCAGCGGGGCTGACTCCTGTAGCCCGGAGCGGCGGCGCCTCTCACTCACCACCTTGAGAAGACTGCGTTAGTGGCACTCGTGGTTTCTGCTGACTTGGAGCACTGTGGGAGAAAGTGATTCTGCCTTCCGTGAAGAATACTTACTAGCAGCGCTCAACTTTTCTAAAACGTCCTAAATTTCGCTGCCTCAGCGGGCTTGGCCAGAGGGGCTGACTTGAAGAACAACAAAAAAACCAACCAAACTGGAATATTGGACCATAGGATAGCATCAGAGACAGTATAGGAGGGAGGGGGTGTTAGAGGGTGGGAGGGAGGCGATCAGAGGGGAAAAAACAAACATTGAACAGACACGAAAATGAAAAGTTAACTGTTGATGATATATATGGTAATATTTTTGACTTGATTGATAGTAGTGCATTCATGCTGGGAAAAACCATTGTGTACACTGTGAAGATGTACAGTGATTAAATGCAAATTAAAAATGTAATGCAAGGAATATTAAAAACAAAACTAAAAATAAAAAAAGACTAGTTTCCTAAATTTATCCCTGAAGACTTGGGACTCCTGATAGGTTAACCGTTAGTGCTGATGTTTGCTACATACTGGAACAGTTCCAGAAGGTGGTAGTGTACCTATATGAGGTTTGGGAAGAGTGTGTGTTCTGTATGTACGGTAGATTGTATATGTGTGTACATCGTCACACTTTAAAGTACCGTCTTTGCATTTTTGATAAGAGATGTTTATCCACCAGCGTTTGAGTTAGGGCTTTTGGCTCTTTAACCAAATGCTTTGAAAGTTACAGCTATTTCCTAGGTTCTCAAGTAATTCAGCTAATGAGCAGAGGATATTTTTTGTGATACTATTTTTTTCTAATAACTGAAAGAAGACCTAAATTTCCAAAATCATGAATTATTGCATCTATGTGGACAAACACAAGTAAGTATTTTTTAAAGGTTTTTTTTACCGTGGGGTGCATATGCTCACTGGAGAGCATCAGAGAGAAAATAAGAGAGGGAAACTGAGAAAGCACCCCCTGGGGAGAATGGGTATGTAATCCCTTTTCCGTTCTCCACTCTGGATTTTGAGTTTGCGTGCTCATGTGCTCAGCATTTGCAAGCCACCAGTTCCGGACTGGAACTTCGATCAGTCATGTGGGAGTCCAGCACCTTAGCAATCACACTACCTGCTGGCCCCCGGCAAATAAGCTATTTTATTAGTGCAGATTTTTATGTGTATTTGCTATTAGATCATTTAAATAATGAATGCAATAATGCCCATACATTACCATATTTCATCTGCCCAGAGATGGTTGTCATAACTGTCTTTATAATGTCAAAGATCATGCAAGCGTTCACACTGGGTTAGCCGCGTTACGTTGTACTGTATCTTATGTTTTTAACCTGCTCACACTTTCATCCTTAGGTGTCGAGTGGGGCTTGGTGTTTCCTGATGCAAACGGGGAATACCAGTCTCCTATTAACCTCAACTCGAGAGAAGCGAGATACGACCCTTCGCTGCTGGACGTCCGCCTCTCCCCAAATTACGTGGTCTGCCGAGACTGCGAAGTCACCAACGATGGACACACCATTCAGGTTATCCTCAAGTCAAAATCAGGTATTCTAGCAGCTGCAGCTGTGTGCTCTTGTGACCTGGATGTCGCCATGGAGTCATTGAACTCTGATCTAACTTGGATGATTTAAAGGTGCAGCCACGTAGCTCTACTCTCAGGATGTTAGAAGATGCATTTTGGGGAAATTATTTTCTGAAACCAAATTTGGAAAGAACAAGACATGGAATTAGGAAGCTGTCCGGTGGTCTTTTGTGTGATGGAGCAAAGCTTAGTTTGGTCAACTTTTTCTTTGTAGGGTACGAAGAAAGGCATGTGGAAGTGCACGTTGCTTCTACATTGTTCTTTACTTAACTCGGGGGATTATAGTTCTGTTTTACAGCTTTGGGAGACTAAAGATTAGGTTGTATTGATGTAACCTGGCGTTCCAGATAGACTTTTAAAGTTAATTTTCTCTACTGTGTTAATATGACAAGCAGAATGTAACTAATAGTAATCAAAAAATTCTCTAAAGTCAGATTTAAATGACAAATAAAGCTCTGGCTTTTATATATTTGTATTTTAAACTTCTATCCCCTCTGGACCTGTTTGAGATAGATATGAAATGTGTCGAGGAAAAAGTGTTGGGTCATTGCCAAAGAAATAGATTTTTGGCTTAACCATTGGGGAGATAAAAATAGCATGGAAAGCATGCTTTTCATAGAGAATAATAACTGTCTTTCCCTCTTGAAAAGAATGTAAAATTAGAATATATTATAATATTAGGGTATGCTTGATAGAGACCAACTATGCTCAAATTAATTCTGAATTGATACATTTGGTATTTCAGACCATACAATCTGTAGGTTTATTATTAGGCAAGGCAGGTCTTCGTGTCTCACTATGGATTTTTAATTCATTGCGAATGTTTCTGAGCTTTAATTTGGAATCCATGAGATCCTCATAGGTTTATGTAGTCTTCTCCATCTTCTGAGGTTCAAGGTATGAGCATCTCCCAAAAGAGATTCTGTGTGTTATATGTGCTTAGTCAAAGGGATGATTGCAGGTGTAAATTTGAACGTAATCAGAGTTTTTTGGGGCTGTGGGTTATCTATGATGTGACAGTTTAATATTATTAACTTTAGTTTGCCATAGGGCAGTGTGTTCACTGGAGAGATATATATGCAGAGAGAGAGAGCTAGAGAAGGAAAGTGAGAAATCACCCTTCTGTGGACTGGGGATGGTGGTGGTGGCCATATCACAAACTCTTCTCCTCCATTCTCCCCTTGACATGCACATGTGCCTGGTGTTTCTCAAGCTGCCAGATCTGGGATCTGAACCAGGCAGTTGACTGTGTGGGATCCAGCAGCCTTAACCACTGTACCACAGGCTGGCTGTCCCTCCAGAGTTTTTACTGACATGTTTATGCTGCTGCGCTCTGGTATTTAAGGTATCTGTGAACTCCCTACTGTGGAAGATGAGGCTGGTTCTCTTTCTACTCTTCTCTCTTGTGATTTTTACCCTCTTGTTGTCTCTGTATACTTAAATTACACTTTCATTTAAATTAATATTCAGTGGTTTTATTATTAGAACTATGTAGCTGTTGTTTCCAGTTGACATTAATATTTATTTCCTTTGTTGAATGATATATTTTTCGTAGAGTTATGTGTTTTTGCTTATTTAGGGTCTTCCCCTAGTTACTCATGGTAGAGCAGGTGCGCGTTCATGTGAAATGGGGGGACAGGGAGGAGAGCACCAGGTCTGCCATGCCACACCCCTTCCTCCAGTTCTCCAGCCTGTCCTATCTGGAGCACTTACATGCATGGTGGGTGTGTCTCAGGCCAACTGGGCCAAGGACTTGGACTGTGGTCTCCACGTGGGATCCATTTCCCTTGAGCAGTGCATTACTGTTGAACCATGGAACTGGTCCATAGTTTGTTCATTATTTTAAACAAATTTTAATAGAAGTTTTATTTATTTTTTTATTTGCCTGAGTGAGAGAGACAGACAAATATAGTACTTTTTTTTTTGAGAGATTAATTTGACCAGAGAGAGAGAGAGAGAGAGAGAGAGAGAGAAAGAAAGTGAGAAAGCAAGCCTCCAAGTCCGGAATTCAAACTGTGGTCGACCATATGGAATCTAGTAACTTAACCACCATGCCACCTGCCAGCCCACCCCCACCCCATGCTCCCATATCCTGAAAGGGTTTTTTTTTTTTTTTTTAAGGGTTTTTTTTTTTTTTTTTTGGAGAGGTTTTTGCTATAGGGCGCATACGCTTGCCAAGACAGAGAGAGGTAGACAGAAAGCGAAAAATCACCCCCTAGAGGGGGATGGCCACGCAACAATCCCTTCTCCATTCTTCTCACAGGATCTTGGGTATGCACGCACACGTGCCTGGCTTGAGTTTAAACTACCAGGCCCAGGACTCGAACCATGGTCGACTACATGGGAGTCCAGCGACATAGCCATTACACTAACTGCTGGCCCCTAAAAGGGTTTTGATGCTGTGATGCGCTCAGCCTCAGCCAGCTCCGGATCACAGGCACATGGGTACCTGGCATACTCAGGGGGCCCCTGGAGGACTAGGAGCCTTCCCATACGGGAGTGCAGCACAGAGTGTTGCTTTGTCACTGTCCCTGTTTAGTTTTTTTTTTTTTTTTTTTTGTCTATCACAAATCTGCTTCCAAATTATTTGAAAGGTGGCACGTTGTTTCCCAGGACATCCAGACTTGTCAGGCAGTCTCCTTCCCTCCCTCTGTGCCCACCCGCCCCAGGCTGCTCCTCCTTTTCTATCCTGACTGGTGGGCTGGCCTCCGCCCCAGCCACCCCGGCTACTCCAGCACTTTTTCCTGGGATATTCCTTTGTTTGTCCTGGTGCTGGAGCCCGTGGTTCCTGGATGCGGTGTCATCCTCTTTTGGGTCTACTCTCTCCTTTCAGGAGTGTCTTGGGTTATTCCCTCTTACCAGTTCATCCACCTAGAACTTCCTCAGATAAGGGGGCCTGTGCGAGGTGAAGGCGTGGCTGCCGGTGTGTCTGTGAGTGCCTTCGTTACACCTCACGCTGCCTGGAGCTGGCCTCGGGTAGCGGTTCCGGTTGGAAATACTGCTGGACGGCGTTTG
>NW_006159926.1:23974-42522 GCF_000334495.1 Tupaia belangeri chinensis | reverse complement strand
TCCTAGCCTCCAGTGTGGCAGTCAAAAGGTGGGAGTTAGGGTGTTGGATCCCACATGGCTGGCTGCAAGATTCGAGTCCCAGACCCCATGGCTTGAAATTCACTCTGGGCGCAGTGCATGGGTGCCCAAGATCCCAAGAGGAGAATGGAGGAGTAGGGATTGCTGTGTGGCCATCCCTCCTGGAGGTGAATTCTCCTTTTCCCTCCTTTTCTGTCTGTCTCTGACAAGTGCGTAAGCCCTATAACAAAACCTGGAGGGACTGGCAGTTGGTGTGGTGATTACGGTGCTGGACTCCCACATGGCTGACTGTGGTTCAAGTCCCAGACCTTGCAGCTTACTTTCTCACTTTTTCTCTCTCACTGGTCACGTTAAAAAACAAAACAAAACAAACACACACACACAACCACCACCCCCCCCAAAAAAAAACACCTGAAAAAAATAACAGAAAAACAAAAAAGCAAAACCCAAAGGACCTAGCGTCATTGTGCTGCCCTGCCCTCACTCAGGTCCTCTTTTCGTTTTCTGTCTCGGGAAGCTTTTACAGTTTTCTATACTGCCGTATTTGACAGTTTTACACCACATGCCACGGGGTGGTTCTTTTTTCACTCTTTGTGCTGGGCACTTGCTGGGTTCTTTCAGTTGGGTGATGGTGCTTTATTTCTCATACATTTTCTTATTGTTTTTGTGTAAGGAGACTTCAAAAATTTTGTGTAAAAATGGAGTTCAAGTATGAGTTAATTTTGGTGCCAAAAAATTTCAATGCAGTTATTTTATGGAATATGCATTTTCCATGAAATTTTCAAACACCCCTGTCATATTGGTTCATAGATCAGTATTCTGTTTTATCACCCCTCTTTCAGTAACTCCTTTTTTTATTTTTATTTTTTTACTAATTTGCCAGAGGGTGTATACACTTGCCGGAGAGAGAGAGAGAGGGAGAGAGAGAGAGGGAGAGAGAGAGAGAGAGAGAGAGAGAGGAGGAGAGGAGAAGAGAGGAGAGGAGAGGAGAGAAAGAAAAGTGATGAAGTATCTCCCATGGGGGATGGTCATGCTGCAATCCCTCCTCCTCCATTTCTCTCTCCTTTTGGGATTTTGGGCACACATACACACATGCCTGGTGTGTTTTTCAAGCTGCTGGGTTTAGGACTTGAAGTGCATGGTTAGTCATGTGGGATCCAGCTGCCTTATCTACTATGCCACCAGCTGCCCCAAGGAACTCCTATTTTCTCTTCAATTGTTTCTTCTACTTTCTGGTAGATTTCTTTAATTTACATCTTCTAGTCTTTCTTTGGAACTTTTACTTTCTGCTCTCCTATTTATAGTTAGGTTAGTTTTTTCCTTTGCTATAGGGTGTGCACACTCACCAGAGAGAGAGAAGAAAAGCGATAAATCACCCCCGAGAGGGTGATGGCCATGCAGCAGTCCCTTCTCCTCCATTCTCCTTTTGGGATTTTGGGCATGTTTGCACATGTGCTCTGTGTAATTTTCAAGCTGCAGGGTCCGGGACTCAAACCGTGCAGTTGGTCATGTGGAATCCAATGCCTTAACCTCCATGCCACCTGCTAGCCCCAGCTCTGATATTTAAATTTTTTTTTTTTAAATTGTGCTTATTCTGTCAACTAAAAGGGTATTTAAATACACATTTGGTATTTATTTTTGTGAATGTCAAAGCCTCCTTCATTCTTTTCTGTGTTGCTTCTTTCATGTTCCCTGAATGTCTCGTGTCTGTTCTGTGTCACTTCCTCTGTTGGTTTTGGTCTCTCTCTTTTAACTGGATGTTCTCCTCTAAGGTTTAGTGATCGTTCCTCCTCGTTTGTATTTAAGGATCAGCTCTGTGTGTGGGCAGGGATTGAGGTCTGGTGGACTTCACAGTAAGATCAGGTAAGGACCGGGCCGTGCTGTGGTCTTTGTAGAGTATATCATATCAGTTTCCCTAGAGTTGGTCTCTCTGCGGTGGATGTTTTTGTTTTTGTTCTAGTTTTTGGCCACAGGCAGGAGAGTGTCTCCATTTGGTGTGTCCACATTCCCTTCATCTTTGCCTGGGGAATGTGGGGGGTGAGAGGTAGCTGCCTGACCGTGGGGATGAGATGGAAGGTTTAACTGCTCCTCTGCACTATTTAAATCCCTCTTTTTTTGTTTTTAAATTATTTATTTAATTTTATTCACTCATTTTAATTTGACCAGAGAGAGAGAGACACAGAAAAAAAGAGAGAGGGGGAAAGTGAGAAAGCAAGCCACCAGATCCGGGACCCGAATCATGGTTGGCCATGTGGGAGCGTGTCCAGCCACTTAATCACCGCGCCACCCACTGGCCCCTGAACCATTGAAATCCATCCTCCTGTTTTCAGTTTCCCACTGTGGACCTAGGGCTATCACCTGCTGAGTCTTTCCTGGTGTCTTAGCTCATTGGCTGCTGCCACAAAGGACCTTACACTGGGTCATTTGTAAATGGTGGGCTTTTCTCTCTCTTTCCTGGTTCTGAAGGCCAGGAAGTCCAAGATCAAGGTGCTGGCAGATTCTGGTCTGGAGAGGACGCTCTGCTCCATAGATGGTACCTTGTGTGACAGGAAAAAAGGGCAAAAGAGAGGGACAGGTCCCTCTGGCCTTTTTACAAAGGCACCAGTCCTATTAGGAGGGTGAAGCCTGCGCGTCCTAATCCTTCAAGACCCCACCTCTCAATACTGTTGCTGGGTGCGGGGGCGGGGGGGGTGCTCAGTCCCAACAGGAGTTTTGCAGGACACAAACATTTGGACATAGCGTGAGATCCCGAGGTAGGAGGTGCCTGCCCCTCGTGGCTGTCTTTTCTGTTAGGCTTCTGCTTTCTGTTTTGTTCGGTCACTTACTGCCTTCCAGTTTGCTTTCCAGCTCCTTCAGTTTTTTGACCATTTCTCTTCTGGTGTTATCTCCACTCTTGTTCATTTTGCTCTTGCAAGTTTGTTCCCTTTTTATTTAACAAGGAGTGAAGAGGCAGGACAGGTAAATGTTTGAGTGTAATCCTACTTTTCGAATTGGAGTTGTCCCCTTCAAAGAGAGCATTCTGTTTTTGAAAAAGAAAAATACTCAGAAACAAACATAACTCCATTTTCTTTTTTTAAATTTTGCTATAGGGTGAGTACTCACTGGAGGAAGAGAGAAAGAGAGAGGGAAAGTGAGAAATCATCCCCCTACCCCCCAGAGGGAATGGCCACTTCACAATCCCTTTTCCTTTCTCCTCTTGGGATTTTGGGCACGCACGTGTATGTGCCTGGTGTGTTTTCCAAGCCTATGGGTTCAGGACTTGAACTGGCCATATGGGATCCAGCCGTCCTCACCACGATGCCACTGGCTGGCCCAAAGCAACTTTTCAAAGAAATTAGAGCTGATTTCATACCCACTGTCCTTCTTGAACCTCAGGTCTCCCGGAGTCTGTCCGAGGTCTGGGTTCCTTCACTTCCTTTCTCTCTTTTTTGCTCTGTTTATTTTAAAGAATCATAAAGATTTTCCAGGAAAGAGGATATAACAATTATTGTATAATTTAAATGCATATACTTACCCACTAAATCTTATAACATAGCCCTAGCGATGTAGTTTCTGTGTAATTCTTTCTGGAGATGGTGTCTTAACATAAGCTGGAGGCATTTGGGGACATTAGTCTCCGGCTCCCAACCCACCTGCCCTGCCACTCTGTTGGAGCTGCTCAGGCCAGGGCATGGACCGTCTTCTCATCCCATAAATATAGCGGGCCCTGAACATTCTCACAGTTCTTGAACTGTGCTGCATTCGAAATGGCAATTTTGGAAAGTCTCTGTTGGTGTCTGTGATGCCGTCTCCTGACTGAGCTTTCTTCATATTTTTAAATTTTTATTTATTTATTAATTTAATTTAATTTAATTTTTTTTAAGAGAGATTTTTGCTATAGGGCACATGTGCTCACAGGAGTCAGAGAGAGATAGAAAATGAGAAATCATCCCCCCCAGGGAGAATGGTTCTGCCACAATCCCTTCTCCTCCATTCTCCTCTTGGGATCTTGGTCACACATACATGTGCCTGGCATGAGTTTTAAGCTGCTGGGTCCAAGACTAGACATAGGGTCGACTATGTGAGAGTTCAGTGACATAACCACTATGCCATCTGCTGGTCCCTCTCCCTAATTTTGATGGCCTCTTCTTCGCCAGTACTTCACCTCCACTGACCTTAAATAATGGGGTTTCTCAAGGCTTCCTCCTCCACCTTCTTTGCTTTCATGGTACATACATACCCACAAGTAGTGCATGCATGCAGACTGTGTGCAACTCAGTCCTGTGTTTTGTTATGCAAGAAGATGGTTACCTTAGACAAGGGTTGCAGTCCTGGGTCCTCTGAGTGGGAGAGCCCCTGGGAGCAGGCAGTCCAGCCTTCCATCTCAGATGCTCTGGTGTGGGGTCGAACAGGCTCAACTCGAAAAGCTCAGGGAAGGGACTTTCATTCCTCACAGAGGAAATCTATTTTGCTTTTGGGCATTTTCAGAAGTAGGAAGGTTCTGCAGTTGTCCTTCATTGTTTTTATTGTAGGGCTGTGGACGCTCACAGAATAAATACAATTCTACTTGTACATGACATCCTTTGAAATACCGAGGGAAAATGGCGGTTGCCATTTTTCCTTTGGACCTATTTAGTCCCTTCGACTATTGCTTGTGGTAGTCCTTCATCCCTTGACACTTACATTGATCACTTACTAAAGGAGTTATAAACTCACTTATCTCTGAGAACCAGGCATATACTATAGGGGAAAGAGAGCAGTTAGCAGAAGAAAAGATTGGAAAATGGGGCTGGGAGGTGGCTTAGTTGTAGTACCACCTGACCCACTGGGACAAGGTTCTGAGTTTGTGTCCTGGGACCTCCCTGAGCAGACTAGCTGTGTGTGTGTGTGTGTGTGTGTGTGTGTGTGTGTATGTGTGCACGTGTACTGTAATCTGAGCTGGCTGAGACTGGGGAGGTTGTGGTTTGAGGACCCTGATGTAGGTTTCTGTTTCTATCTGGCTAGCTCTTTCTCATGGAGGAGATGAACTGACAAATTTTATTTTTCAAAGATGAGAAATAACAACCGACCCTCTGCTTCATCTGCTTTGTTGAGGGCAGTGGGGTCTGGAGGGGTCTGTGGGAAACTGGCAAACCGCAGAGCATGCCTGGCTTGTCAGATGTGGAGTGTGTCGGGAGAAGCTGCAGCTGTGCACCTGTGCAGCTGAGGTACGCGTTCACTGGTTTCATCTGGCCTGCAGGTTGCACTTGGAAACCTTTGTTTTACTTTATGCCAAGTGTTACTCTTCAGACGAGATTTTATAAAACAGACCCAAATCTCTCAGTGAGGCTATCATGGTAGGTCACAAGAGATGGGTATATCCAGAGAGATTGTTTTTGGTGGAAATTTTCGGGGAAGGATTTGTGGAGGAAATAGCATTCGTAATGATCTTTGCTGGATGAGTAGCATTTGGCTATGGGGAGCCCGAGATGGGTGGGAAGAGGGGCAGCATACAAAAAAGACATGGGTATGGAAAGGTCTAGAGACCATGTGAGGAAAGTGAATTCTTTAGTACATCTGGAAGAGAAGACTGAGTCACAGTAAAGGGGGCTGATGGGAAATGTAACAGTGAGGGCCCATTGGAGCAGATTCACGAGGGACACTGGATAGTCTGGATGAGTAGAACCTTTTCTTTTTTTGTAGGATAAAGCAGGATGCTTTAGGAAAGTTCACCTGGCAGCACAGAATAAGCTGGGATGTGGGAGAGACTGGGAGGCAGTGTGAAGGTTAGTGTAAGAGACTCGATGAACCAAGATGGCGGCCATTGCCTTGTCAGTAGGAAGGGATGGATGGCATGAGAGTTCTGAGATGCAGTCTATGAGCTTCAGTGGTCAGTTATGTAGAGTAGGGGATTAGGGAGCATGGTTAGTGAGATGCCCAGGGTGGACTCCTATGATGTCCTGTCACCATTCTTTTCTTCTGCTCTGGGTATACCTCTAGAAGGCAGAGTCCCTCCTGACTGGAGTTGAACCAAGTGTCGCCTTCTAGGTGTGATCTCTCCAGAATGCGGGGCCTCTTATGTCCTTGAATATGGAGTGTTTTATTAAGGTTGATACATGTGGTGGGGGGATTCAGAAAGTTCTTGGAAAATGCATATTGTGGTAAAACTGTGCTTGGATTTCAAAATATCTTTGTACCAAAATGAACTTACACTTTAATTCCATTTTCTACAAACTGACTTATTTTTAAAAATTCATGATGGAGCATGTGTGCACACATGAGAGAAAAGAAGAGTGAGTTATGTGCACCATCCACAGGGACTGGTCACACTGTGATCTCCTTCTTCCAGCCCCCAGCCATTGGATTTGGACACTCGAGAACGTACCCATTGTGTTTCAGGCTGACTGGGCCAGGAATTTGAACTATGGTTGTCAGGTGGGATCCAGCATTTCTCAAGCAGCACTTTACCTCTGCACCACAGATACAGTCCTCTCCACAAACTCTTTGAAACCTCCTCTTCTACCCCTCCAACATGTTCTTTAATTTCTTAATGCAAATATATCCTGGTACTGAAGGAAATTTACCATTTAAAATACACAGGAAGATTGAAGTAGAACATATTTACAGTGGTATAAAGAGTATGAGGGCCAGCAGTTAGCGTAATGGCTATGTCACTGGACTCCCATGTAGTCGACCGCAGTTTGAGTCCCAGACCCAGTAGCTTAAACTCACACTGGGCGCGTGTGTGCGTGTGCCCAAGATCCCGAGAGGAGAATGGAGGAGAAGGGATTGTGGCGTGGCCATCCCCTCTGGGGGGTGATTTCTCGCTTTCTGTCTCTGTCTCTCTCTGTCTTTCTGGTGAGGGTACACACCCTATAGCAAAAACCTCTCCAAAAAAAGAAAAAAAAAAGAGTATGAGTGTAAAAATTAAAGCGACATATTTCTAGCCTGAATGGTTTTAATACGTGAGTAGTCAGAAAGAGTGAGACTGCCCAAGCTTGAGGGGGAAACGTCATTCTTTCTGACTACAAGCAGTGTGTTCCGGGTAATGACATTTTTAATGGGCCATCGGTTAGGGAGAAATGCTAATCAGGAGAGGTCATGCATGCCCTTTGCTGTAGCTTATTATAGAAACTTTAATTAGCAAATTTTACTTCTGAGCCTTTTATAATTCTCCATACTAATTTTAGGCTAGATGAATATTATTAATCAGACTTTTTTCCCCCTGAAACATGACAACTTTTCAGAATGTTTCTTAGTAACTTTTGTCGATTTAGTTGAAGTTGTCAAAAATATATTAAAATGATTTTCACCAAAAAAGAGTCTGTATTTTTTAATGATGTGGAATTAACTTTTTTTTTCTGTTTAATTTGCCACAGGGCATGTGCATTTGCCAAGACAGAGAGAGAGAGAGACAGAGAAAGTGAGAAAGCACCTGCCATGGGGAATGGCCATGCCACAATCCCTTTTCCTCTGTTTCTCCTTTTGGGTTTTAGGGCACACATGCAGACATGCCTGGCATGTTTCTCAAGCTGTGTGTTCAGGACTCGAACTGCACAGCCAGCCATGTGGAATCTAGCTACCTTAACCACTAACCCTCAGGTTGGCCCTACATGAAATTTCTTTGTGATTGTATTTTTATTACTAGTTCGTTTGAGGAGACTTCAGTTACCCGAACAGTTGCTTTTACCTGCTTCACTTTGGCCTGTTCTCCTTGCTGTCTCCTCTACCAAGGAGAGGGAAGGATAGGAGGCGACTTCACAAGGTTCATGGAAAAATGGAATTAAAAGATGAGTTTATTTTGGTGCCAAAAATACTTTGAAATCCACGCATAGTGTTTTCATCAGATGCATTTTGAAGACCCATTGTATTTATTCTTTTTTAAAAAGTTTATTTATTTTTTCCATAAGCAAGAGAGACAAGGGGGTCTGGAACCTTCCCAGGTCGTCAGCTGTGCCTCACAGAGGATTGTGTTTTACCACTGGCTCTTTGTCTTTATTCTTTCCTAGGAAATGAAGTATGAGTTAAATGCAAAACAAAGGAAGATTTGCTTACTTTTAAGTCTGAATGTTAAAAAAATTTAATTAATATTATTTTCAGACTGTTTTATAAATGCATTTGGAACTTCTTAAAATTTAACCTGAGGTTACAGAGTCTTTAACCCTATTGAGAATGAATGTTTGAACCCTTGGGTCCTTCACTGGTCAATCAGGGGCTGTTGGTGTGGCCACCTACCTGCTAGAGAGTGGTTCTCGCAGGCTTCGTCTCCTGGTTCACTAGGCTATCACCTTGGCTTGCTTTATTTTTTAAAAGAATTATGTAATTTTATTAATTATTAGTTTTTTACTTTAAAAATTTTGCTATAGGGAACATGAGAGAGAGAGAGAGAGAGAAAGCAAGCTGCCAGGTCCGGAACTTGAATTGTGGTAGGCCATGTGGGAATCCAGCTCCTTAACCACCATGCCATGTGCTGGCCCTTACCCTGGCTTTCCAGCGGGTTAGCTTAGTCCTTCATTTTTCTGCCACCTGTGTAGACAACGCTGAAGTAAAATTTTAACCTTTTTTTTTTGTTTGCTGAAAGGTGCATGAACTCAGTAGAGAGAGACAGTTGGAGAGAGGGGAGAAAGCACCCTCCATGGGGAATGGTCATGCTGCAATTACTTTTCATCCACTTCTCCCTTCTTTTGGGATTTTGGGCTTTCATGTGTGTCCAATGTATTTCTTTTTCTTTGTTTTTTTTTCTTTTTTTTTTTGAGAGGTTTTCGCTATAGGGCGCATGCACTCGCCAGACAGACAGAGAGAGACATAGAGACAGAAAGCGAGAAATCACCCCCCAGGGGGGATGGTCACGCCGCAATCCCTTCTCCTCCATTCTCCTCTCGGGATCTTGGGCACGCACGCACACGCGCCCAGCGTGAGTTTTAAGCCACCGGGTCCAGGACGCAAACCGTGGTCGACTACGTGGGAGTCCAGCGACATAGCCATTACGCTAACTGCTGGTTCCTTTTTTTTTTTTTTTCCCGTTGTATTTCTTATGCTGCTAGGTCTGGGACTTGAGCTGCACATTTGTCAGGTAGGATACATCTGTCTCAACCACCAGGCCATGGACCAGACTGGAGTAATATTTTGAAATGCATATATGAAGGCCAGCAGGTGGTGTAGTAGTTATCATGCTAGACTCTCACATGGCCAACTGTGGTCTGAGTCCAAGACCAAGCAGCTTGAAACTCATGCCAGGGGCGTGTATGTGCATGCCCCAAAACCCAAGAGGACAATGGAGGAGAAGGGATTGTGGCATGGCTATCTCTCTGGGGAGTGATTTCTCACATTTCCTCTCTCTCTGCCTCTGTCTCTCTGGTGAGTGCACACCCCCAATGGCAAAAATCTCTTAGAAAAAAAAAAAAGGCAAGCACATATGATTATGCTAGTCTCCTGCTTAAAAGCTGCAGGTGGTTCCCTGCAAGAGACTCCAGCTCCTAAGTGTGTGCTGCGAGTCTCCTGATGTCCAGCCCCGAACGTCCAGCCGTATTCTCTTGAGGACACCTTTATGCTGCTTTATGTCTCTGAGCCTCTTTCAGGCTCTTTTCTCTGTTTTACGTGCACTTTCCACGTCTCTCCACTATCTCCTCCAGACCCAGCTTGGCCGTTACGTTCCCTGGAGTCTCCCCTGACTCTCCCCTCGGCTGGGTGTCCCACTCTGTAGACTGTCAGGTTTAGCCCCCGAGGTACTGAGAATGCCTGGCCGGTACCAAGACTGGCTCCTCCTCACTTTACACACTCAGCGGTCAGCAGGCCAGGTGTGAGGTCAAAACGTGGGTGTTGGACTCAGATGAAGTGCGAGGGAGCCATGGCCTCGGCAGGGGCTTTTCAGTGACCTGGTCGGTGTGTTCGCAGGAAAGGACTAGAGCAGCTTGGAGAGACTTAGGCAAATGGACATGCATCAAGTCTTTCTGGGGTCCTCACATTTTATGGAAGTTTCCTCAGGGAGCTCTTTGTATGTCTCATATGTGATGGCCATGGCTATTACAAAGCATTAAGGGACCCAGCTACGTGGTGTGGTGGTTAAGGGGCTGGATCCCACATGACTGACTGTGTGGCTCGAGTTCCAAACCTGGTGGCTTGAAAAATACACTGGGCGCGTGTGCGTGCATGCCCAAAATCCTGAGAAGAGAGTGGAGAAGAAAGGATTGCTGCATGGTCATCCCTGGGAGATGCTTTTTTACTTTTCTTTCTTCAGTGAGCATATGTGCCTTAGAGGGAAACTACAAAAAAAGAAAAAAACCAAACCAAACCAAACCATGAAGGAAGGCCCAGGAGCAGATGCTGGTAGATATTGTTGCTCTGCCGACCGAAGCCTCATGAGGCCAGGGTTCATTTCTGGCCCACCCTAAGAGCTGAGCACAGCAGCGCAGGCCTGGTGGCAGGGCAGGGGTCCCCAAACCTGTTAAGAGCCAGGCCACATGCAGGAGGTGCGTGGCAGGTGAGTGAGCTAGGCTTCCTCTGTATTTACAGTCGCTCCCCATCACTCACATTACTGCCTGAGCTCCACCTACTGTCAGATCAGCAGTGCCCTTAGCCTCTCACGGGAGCCCCCACATGGGACCATCTGACCACAGGAAAACAAGCTCAGGGCTCCCTGGTTCTGCCCTGTGGTGAGTTGTATAGTAGTCTCATTAAATATCTCGGTGTAATAATAGAAGTAAAGTGCATAATAAAGTGCTTGAGTCATTCTGAAACCATCCTCCCCCCCACACACACCTCAGTCTGTGGTGAAGTTATTTTCCACAAAACCGGGCCCTGGTGCCCAAACGGTTGGGAACCACTGAGTTTGTTCACAACTGCAATCCCAGTTTCTTGGGAGACTGAGGCAGGAGGATCATGACTGCGAGAGCTTGTTTTTGTTAGAATAAAAAAAAAAAAGATTAGAGGAACTAGAGGCCAGTAGCAGTGGCATCAGTTTATTTTCCATTCTTTTCACAAGTGTGTTACTTGAAGGAAATTCAGCATGTCCTTAGTAGAAAGTTCACATTGTTTCATTGTAATTTTTATTGAACTTACTGCCATCATGACTAATAAACCTGCTATATAGTGACCAAATATCACTCAACAGAGTTTCCTATCCATAAGTTTAGGGAAAGTGTAACCTTTCGGTATGACTGGTTTCCTTAAAAAATATATGTAAGTTATCAAAACGGAGAATAATGTCTTAAGAGGATGGTGCCCAATGAATAAAACAGAGATACTGTTTATTTTTAGTCTATAAACACAATCATTCTTGGGGGATGAACAGGTAAGGCCTTTACCTGGCACCTCATAAAACACTGAATTCAGTATTTTGTCTTTTTTTATTTTACTTTATTTTATTTATTTATTTTTTATGGTTTTGTACAGCCACATGTTTTTCGTGTGGTTTAACTTTGGATTTGTAGCTAGACTAAAAGGGACCCAGAGCCTGATTCCTAGCTGTAAACCACTGCTTTGCCATTCTCCCTGCAGGGCCAGGCCTGGGCCCAGTGCTCCGCTCCTCTATGTTCATTTCAACTTCACAGAATGCAAGACCTGTGCGGGTCTCGTTTCACTGTGAAATTATTGAATGTGATGACATCACAACTAATAAACCTGCCAAACATCACTTAGCAGAATGTATGAATTGATCTTTTTGTCTAATGATTAGAGGAACTAGAGGCAGTAGCAGTGGCATCAGTTTATTTTCCATTCTTTTCACAAGTGTGTTACTTGAAGGAAATTCAGCATGTCCTTAGTAGGAAGTTCACATTGTTTCATTGTAATTTTTATTGAACTTACTGCCATCATGACTAATAAACCTGCTATATAGTGACCAAATATCACTCAACAGAGTTTCCTATCCATAAATTTAGGGAAAGTGTAACCTTTCAGTATGACTGGTTTCCTTAAAAAATATATGTAAGTTATCAAAACAGAGAATAATGTCTTAAGAGGATGGTGCCCAATGAATAAAACAGAGATACTGTTTATTTTTAGTCTATAAACACAATCATTCTTGGGGGATGAACAGGTAAGGCCTTTACCTGGCACCTCATAAAACACTGAATTCAGTATTTTGTCTTTTTTTATTTTACTTTATTTTATTTATTTATTTTTTATGGTTTTGTACAGCCACATGTTTTTCGTGTGGTTTAACTTTGGATTTGTAGCTAGACTAAAAGGGACCCAGAGCCTGATTCCTAGCTGTAAACCACTGCTTTGCCATTCTCCCTGCAGGGCCAGGCCTGGGCCCAGTGCTCCGCTCCTCTATGTTCATTTCAACTTCACAGAATGCAAGACCTGTGCGGGTCTCGTTTCACTGTGAAATTATTGAATGTGATGACATCACAACTAATAAACCTGCCAAACATCACTTAGCAGAATGTATGAATTGATCTTTTTGTCTAATAGAGCATAAGATCTATGCGGACAGGGAATTTTGTCTGTTTTGTCAAAATTAATGTATATTGAGCACTTCATACGGTACCTGGTACAGGGTAGTAGGTGATCTGAAAGTACCTTTTTTATAACAGAAATTTTTGCTGTAGGGTGCATGCACTCAGCAGAGAGAGAGAGAGAGAGAGAGAGAGAGAGAGAGAGAGTGAGAGAGAGAGAGAAATCTTCCCCCAGGGGGAATGGTCACACCACAAACCCTTGTCCTCCATTCTCCTCTTGGGATCTCGGACACTCACCACGTACTTGCACCCAGTGTGAGTTTTAAGCTGCTGGGTCCGGGACTTGAACTGCAGTCGACTATGTGGGAGTCCAGCAACATAACTATTACACCATGATTCGAAAGTGTCTGTTGAAGGACAGATAAGTAGACTCCTGTGAGCCTTGAACTTTTCCCTGTTAAAACATGGATCTGGGCTTTCTGTGTCTCTCTGTCTCTTGTCTCTCTGGCATGTGCACTCATCCTATAGCAAAAATCTATTAAAAGAAAAACATACACAAAACATGGATCTGCGCAGTTTGAATTTTCAGGATCTTTAAAGTATAAGCTCTATCTCTGAGTTTTAAACTAAAGGCTTCACTGTTGGTGAAGAAGGATTGAGCATTGATCACATGGAGTGTATGAGGGGTCTTCATGAAGCTTATGGAAAATGCATGTTATGAAGAAAATATGTATGCATGGATTTTAACTTCTTGACACCAAAATGAACTTGTACTTTAATTCCATTTCCCCATCAATATCTTATTTTTAAATTTTTTTCTCTTAGTTTTTGCTGTAGGGTGCATGCACTCCCCAAGGAGAGAGAGAGAAAGGAGGTGAGAAATCACTCCCCATGTGGAATGGCCATTCCACAGTCCCTTCTCAATCATTCTCCTCTTGGGATTTTGGGCATGTTCACACATGTGCTTGGCATATTTTTCAAGCCACTGGGTCCAGGGATTCAAAATGCCCAGTCAGCCGTGTAGAATCTAGTTGCCTTAACTTCCACACTACCAGCTGGTTCTCATGAACTTTTTGAAGTCCCCTCATTTGTTCAATGACAGATCTCTTTTTTGTCCACTAAGCATCCATTTCCATGAGATTGTAGGGTTGACTGCTCTGAGTAGTTTTAGGAATGTGTGTTTATGTGTGGCTAAGTGCACATGTGTCTGTGTGTGTGCTCTGTGTGTATGTGAAGCGGTTTTAGTACCAATTTTTAATTTACTCCCGAGGATAGGCTCTTTCACTGTTTGAGGTTGCAGAACCAACTCAGAAAACTGAAACTGAATGTCAAGGGCACTGGCTTTAGTCAGTGGCCAAGGGGTGGAGAAGCATTAGACAAGCTGGCACATCAGTTTCTCACTCAGAGTTTATGCTACAGCCAATGGGTAATGAGGGGATGGGATAGGGTAATAGAGGGGAGGGTTAGTCAATGCTTTTCCTGGAAAAGGTGAGAACTTCCTGGACTTCAAAACCTGTCTCCTTTTTCTACTTGTAAGGCTTTTAAGGTGTTTTCCCTCGTGATTGTAAACTGCCATTTTGTTGGTAGGGGGTGTCACTTACTGTGCTAATTAAATTAAGATGAGGTTGGAGGTCTTCCAGAAGTCAGTATGACAGCCATCTTGGATCCCGTCGGTCTAGCTTACCCACAGGTGTCGTCCTGTTACTCGAAGAAAAGCTGTTTAGGGAGGTGATTGGGTGTGGAATGAGCCTGGTGATAAGGAGGGCAATAATTTAGAGAGATGTTTTAAAAATTCTGTTTTCTGGGACCAGCAGTTAGCGTAATGGCTATGTTGCTGGACTCCCACGTAGTCGACCGCGGTTCGAGTCCCGGACCCAGTGGCTTAAACTCACGCTGGGCGCGTGTGCATGCATGCCCAAGATCTCGAGAGGAGAATGGAGAAGAAGGGATTGCGGCGTGACCATCCCCCCTGGGGGGTGATTTCTTGCTTTCTGTCTCTCTGTCTCTCTCTGTCTGTCTGGCGAGTGCACGTGCCCTATAGCAAAAACCTTTCAAAAAAAAATTCTGTTTTCTATTTTACTTGCGCTTCAGGTCAAGGTACTGCTCCCTCCTCCTCCCCTGTGCAATGTAGAGTTCAGCCTCCTCTGAGACCATTTTCTGTCTTTTGGAACATAGAGTGTCACAGACTCACCCTGAGCATGGGGTCAGGTTGTTACTGTGCATCGTGACGAGTGAACCTTCTAGTTCTGATGATGCAGGCTGGGGTGCACTTTGAGACTTAGAGGAATTGTTTTCTCTTTTTATTTTCCTTTTAGTTTGGGATAATGGCTATGTTGCTGGACTCCCACGTAGTCGACCGCGGTTCGAGTCCCGGACCCAGTGGCTTAAACTCACGCTGGGCGCGTGTGCATGCATGCCCAAGATCTCGAGAGGAGAATGGAGAAGAAGGGATTGCGGCGTGACCATCCCCCCTGGGGGGTGATTTCTTGCTTTCTGTCTCTCTGTCTCTCTCTGTCTGTCTGGCGAGTGCACGTGCCCTATAGCAAAAACCTTTCAAAAAAAAATTCTGTTTTCTATTTTACTTGCGCTTCAGGTCAAGGTACTGCTCCCTCCTCCTCCCCTGTGCAATGTAGAGTTCAGCCTCCTCTGAGACCATTTTCTGTCTTTTGGAACATAGAGTGTCACAGACTCACCCTGAGCATGGGGTCAGGTTGTTACTGTGCATCGTGACGAGTGAACCTTCTAGTTCTGATGATGCAGGCTGGGGTGCACTTTGAGACTTAGAGGAATTGTTTTCTCTTTTTATTTTCCTTTTAGTTTGGGAAGTGGGGTTATCAGAGTCTCTTTCCCAGTTTTTCTTGAGACCAAGTTTGAATAGCGAGGGAAAGGAGAGATCCATGAGGTTATTCGAAAACTGTGGCACATTCTGGTTGAAAGAAGAACATTTCATCCATTCTTAACTTTGAATGGACGTATATTGAAGAGGAGGATGGATTGAGCCTGCACCACAGCTTGGAATATCTGTAAACCATTTTTGTTGTTGGTTTTTAATTTTGCCAGAGAAAGAGAGAATGGAAGAAAGGACCCCCAATGGGGCATGGTCATGCTGTGGTCTCCTTCACCTCTCTCTCCTTTCAGGGTTTGGGGATGGCCACACTGCAATCCTTTCTCAAGCTGCTGGGTCTGTGACTTGAACTGCATACTCTGCCATATGGGACTAGTGTTACCAATGGGGCTTGGGCTGTCCTACCTGTAAATTTTTTTTTTTTACTATTTTTTATTAAATTTAATTTGCTGTAGGGCACATGTGCTTGGCATACAGAGACAGAAAGAGGGAGAGAGAGAAAGAGAGATAAGATGAGAAATCACCTCCCAGGGAGGATGGCCATGTTAAATCCCTTTTCCTCCATTCTCCTTGGAATTTTGGGCACACATACATAAGCGCCAGGTGTGATTTTGGAAGCCACCGGTCTTTTTCTTGAGCCACAAAATTGGCCATGTGAGATCTAGCCACCTTAACTTCCATGTCACACACTTCATCGTTTTTGCCACCCATTTATTTAAACATTTTTTTGATTGTCTGGAGAAATAGGATGAAATAGCACTTTAAAAAAAGAAACTGCAGTGGGCCAGCCTATGGTATGGTAGTGAAGGCTAGAGGATTTATTGTTTTTTAGTTTATGCTCACAGATTCTGAGATTTGGCTTCTCTGTCCCTGTCTCAGTCCTGGGAAATGGGGGAGAAGATTTGAGTTCCAGGTTCTGTCTTAGAGCTGGTGGGCTAGTGGCTGGGGCTGGATAGACTGGGCCCTTCTCAGCCTGTTCTCCCGTCTCATGGGGATGACCACCCCCCTGGGATTTGTCATGCAACCTAAATCAGACTAAGCTTGAAGAAGAATGTTAATACCATGTGGCAGATTCTTACTCTAAAACCGTGCGCTGTGTCTCTTTCCCCTCTGTGAGAGGAGGATTCACTTGAAAAATTAAAATGCATTTTTTTCCTTGTTTTTAAAGATTTCTGCCATAGGGTGTATGTGCTTGCTAGAGAAGAGAGAGATAGAGAGACAGTGAGAGGGGAAGTGAGAAATCACCCCCTGGGAGGATGGCCACACTGTAGTCCCTTCTCCTTCATTCTCCTCCTGGGATTTTGGGCACACATGCACACATGTCCCATGTGATTTTTATGCCACCAGGTCCGAGACTTGAACTATGGTTGACCGTAAGGGAATCTAGAGCCTTAACCTGCCAGCCTCCATTAAAATGCTGTGGATATTCTTTTTCTTCTTAGTTGTGCTGATAGAGAACGTAGAAACCAATATGTAGGGTACCTTTGCAAGGACTCCCTTACCTCCATTTTGTGTGGTAGCTCCATTTCTCTGTCCACCTCTGTCTTTGTTTCCCTTTGTTCTTTCTGGTCAGCTATTTGGCCATATTGTGTGTAGCTGGATATAAGCAGCCTTTCAGGTGTTTGGGTAGCACAGTGGTAATGCAACTGGGTCCACAAGGGAAAAGTCCTGGGTTCCTGTCCTAGGAATTCCATGAGCATGTTGGGCATGCGTGTGCATGTCTGTGAGCTGGGCTGGCTGAGACTAGGGGTGGTTCACTCTGTGAAGACCCTTTTAGGGAGGGTGTGCTTGTCTCTGTTTCTCTTACTCATGGAAGAAATAAATACAGTTAATCCCTTTTTGGATCAGTCATTAGCTAAAGAACCAATCAGTCAAGCACTGATTTGCTTTCTTCGTTTTGGGATTTAGAGTAAAAAGATGGGTGATCGGACTGTTTCTCAGGAAAGGTCTGGGCTCTCTTCCTTCCTCCTCAGAGGCCCTCTGCATGTGAACAAGAGTTAGTTTCAAGGAACCTACTCCTAGGTTGCGGGTGGTGGCAAATTTGGTTAACTTTTTGATTCAAGTAACTTGGGGGCTGGCCCCGTAGCCCAGTGGGTAAGGGAACTGGATCCCACATAGGTGACCAGGATTTGCATCCTGACCCTGGAAGCCTGAAAAACGTGTCGGCACATGAGCATGCATGGCCAGAGTCCTGACAGGATGGAGAAGTAGAGAAGGGATTGCAGTGTACTGTGCTCCATCTGGGGGGCTTTCTCTCCCCTCTGTCTCTCTCTGGCTAGCATAAGATCCCTGTGGCAATTAAGAACAAACAAAATTAACCTTAATTTCTTAGCTAAGCTGCCCAGAATTTGGAGTTGTTAGAGGAAAAAAGTCCTGCATTGAATCACCTTTATTTGTGCTGAGATTGGCCATTTGTTTGTAATAAGCTTTATTTCAAGTTTCTGCAGATGCTCTCGGGATTGTTTGAAGCAGTCGTTTTATTGCTTCAAGACAGGTTCTGGTGCAAATGCATTTTCATCCTCTCATGTGCCCTTGTTTGGGACAAAGTTCTGGATCATATCCAGGAATGAGGGATAGAGACAGGGCCCTGTGGGAACAATGCTCATATTTTGAGTATTGTTAATATTTAACTCAGTTTTACTGGCATTGATGTGGTACTGAATGGCCACCTCCTTTTAAAGTATGATTTCCCGGTTGACTGACTGGTCCTCCTCCTGGGGCGTTTAGTTAGTCTCCACCCCTGTTCTTCACATCAAAGCCTAATAGTGTAAGTGGGTCATCCGCAAACATGACGTCATTTATTGATTAGTTCACAGCAACTTATTGGTCATTCTGAGACTCAAACCATATTCTTGTTAGCAGGATAAGCTTAAGTCTTAGAGAGGAATTTGTTTCCCTTGTTTACTCCTAGCCTGAAAATGCACAATATATATATATATTTCTTTATCTATAGATACACATACATATATGTCCGTGTATGTGTGTGTATATATATGTATATATTTGTCTCTCTCTCTCTCTATATATATATATATATATTAGGCTGTAAGAAAAGTCTTGCATAGAAAAGTTTGGCATAGAAAAACAGAAAAAAGTTATGTCATGACTTTCCTGACAACCCAATATATAAAATCATTAGCAAGTATTTCCAGAGGTTTCGAGCTGCTGCATCTGAATTGGCTAGGATGAAAGTTCCAGTCAAACCATGATAGTTTAAATTCACCTCAGAGTCATGGTATATTTCTCATTGTGGCTGTGTGACTTGAATCTGTAGAGCTAATGAGAGCTTTTTTGGCAAAAAAAAAAAAAAAAAAAAAAAAACTTTT
>NW_006159926.1:3275-20884 GCF_000334495.1 Tupaia belangeri chinensis | reverse complement strand
ATATAGATATATATGTATATATATATATATATTAGGCTGTCAGAAAAGTCTTGCATAGAAAATATGGCATAGAAAAACAGAAAACAGATATGTCATGACTTTCCTGACAACCCAATATATAAAATCATTAGCAAGTATTTCCAGAGGTTTTGAACTGCTGCATCTGAATTGGCTAGGATGAAAGTCCCAGTCAAACCATGATAGTTTAAATTCACCTCAGAGTCATGGTATATTTCTCATTGTGGCTGTGTGACTTGAATCTGTAGAGCCATTGAGAGCTTTTTTGGCAAAAAAAAAAAAAAAAAAAAAGTCTTTAATGTGTATTATGTTGTGCTAATAAATTTGTGATGTAATTCAATAAAACTTATTTTCTTTTTCAGTTCTATCCGGAGGACCATTGCCTCAAGGGCATGAATTTGAACTCTACGAAGTTAGATTTCACTGGGGGAGAGAAAACCAGCGTGGCTCTGAGCACACGGTTAATTTTAAAGCTTTTCCCATGGAGGTAAGACTAACAAATCGTCTTGTAAAAATCTTGTTGTTCCAGTAAAGTGTTTAGCAATTTACCGAATATGGTTTAGTTTAAAAGTAAATGCATGGCTCTTGAATTTATCTATTTGTACTAAAACAAGAAAGCACTTCTTGAAATATAAGCTTGGGGCAGCATTCGAAGCTTCCCGTCTCCCTTAATGGGCTTCGGATGTGCACAGGAGCGACTGGCCCCGACAGCAACCTCGGTGATTAACTTTCATCCCTGGTATTATTACCTTGTAACAACTGCTGCCTCCGCAAATCCAGGAGGTCACTTCTGTAGCTATGAATAGGTGATGAGCTGAAAGCAAATAACCTTTGGGGAAACCTCAACAATAATTAAGTCTGGTTTAGCTAGTTTAAAATGGGAAGGCGGGTTTTACTGACCCCAGGCCGTTATAGAGAGCAAGAGAGAGGGAGAGATGGAGGGAGAGAGAGAGAGATGGAGGGAGAGAGAGAGAGATGGAGGGAGAGAGAGAGATATGGAGGGAGAGAGAGAGATATGGAGGGAGAGAGATATTGAGAAAGAGATATTTTTAGGGAATGATTCTTTTCTGAACAGTTCTTTCCCTCATTTCTTCTTCTTTATACATTTTTAAAAAAAGTTCCTTTTTTTCTTCCATGGGTGAGATTGAGAGAGAGAATGGAGAGAGAGCACACAGCACATTTCCAGTAAGATTTGGATGCCGTGACATCCCCCAGCTTCAGCCAGCCCCAGACCCTGGGCTGCATGTGTGTGCGTCGTGTCCCCGGGAGGTCCCTGGACTTGGATGCTGAGCCTTCCCGTGAGCACCAGCCTGGCAGGGTGCAGCGTTTTACTGCGGACCCACCACCTGGTGCCTCCCGATGATCTTATGTGTTAACTTCTGCTTTTCCCTCAGGATCTGCTACAAGTGTCAGGTCTTATAAGGGACTTTTTCTGAGGGCCTTCCCCAGCAGAGTTCATTCTCCCTCTGTACTCCCATGCATTTGTGGGTCACTTTCCTGGTGCTGGCCCCATGGACTGGAACGTGCTGTGTCCAACACGTCCTTCTCACTGACTGTGGATCTTGAAGTGAGTGGCCCCCTCCCCCTCCGATTCACTCCCATGACTTAGCCACGCTAGGCAAGGGAAACACAGCCAGTCTGTGCTAGTGAAATTGAGGGGGTGTCTTTATGGGTCTAGGCCTTCTTTCTGTTTCTTCCTATAGGAACCTCAGTTCTTTCCAGGAAGTAGCCTTTGGGTACCGTGAAAGAGCATTTGCTGTGGGCAGTAGAATGTAACCCTTCTTTCTCCGTCTATCCTGACTGCACATGTGCTTGGTACTAAATATAGAATTGCTCATGGCCAGACCCCATGTCCAGTACTGCCCCAGGGGCTGAAAATCACTACACTATAATTTTATATTAATGTTACATGTGCTTTAGAGCATTAACAATTATTCAAAAAATTCTTTTCGAAAGTTTAGAATATCCTGTCATTAAAAAATACCCAAGTCTTCTTTTTTTTTTTTTTTGGAGAGGTTTTTGCTATAGGGCATGTGCGCTTGCCAGAAAGACAGAGAGAGAGACAGAGAGATAGAAAGCGAGAAATCACCCCCCCCTCCCCAGAGGGGATGGCCACACCACAATCCCTTCTCCTCCATTCTCCTCCATTCTCCTCTCGGGATCTTGGGCATGCACGCACATGCGCCTGGCGAGTTTTAAGCTACCGGGTCCGGGCCTTGAACCGCAGTCGACCACGTGGGAGTCCAGCGACATTGCCATTATGCTAACTGCTGGTCCTAAAAATTACCCAAATCTTAAAAAGTGAAATATTAAATGTTTTAAGGACGGAGGGAAAAAGAAAAAAATAATGTGGGATGTTGAAGAGTATATGAGGCATGCAGCAGTGGAGAAAAGAGAAGACAGTGTTTTTGTTTTTGTTTTTGTTTGTTTTTGTTTTCATGCCAGAGCGTAGAAATGCTGGCCAGAGGGGGAGAAGGAGAAAGAAACCCCCAATGGAGCATGGTCATACCACAACTTCTTCCGCCATTTCTCCATTCTGTCAGGATTCTGGGCATGTATATATATGCACCTGATGTGTTTTTCAAGCTGCTGGGGCTGGGATTTAAATCATGGTTAGCCATGTAGTTTCCTGTTCTCTTAACTACTGGGCCATGGGTTTGGCCCTTCTTTTTTCAAAGATTATTTTATTCATAATAACCAAGTACACACATGAGAAAAAGGAGGGAAGCACACTTAATAAGGTCTTGTTATACTGTGATCCCCTCTTCCTAGGCTTCTAGCTTGTCAGGATCCTGAGGGTGCATACGTGTGCTTGGCATGTTTCCAGGCTAACGCGCCATGTGTCCTTCAGCACAGCAGTTCAGTTTGCTACTAATTGCACCAGCATGCTGGCCCAAGAGGATAGCTTTTAAGGGTGTAGTTGGAGAAGATCTTTAAACATTACCTTTCTAGGAGCTGTTTCCTCCATGCCTATACATAGTCTCTCCTTTCTATGGCCTTAAACAGTTCCGGGGCATCTCTGGCTACTGCCCTATTCTTAGCCAACCTGAGAAGGAAAAGTTCACACCGAACACATCAAAGAAGAGACAGGACACTCAACATTCCAGTTGAACTCCCTGGGTGATAGAGGATGAGGTGAAGGCAGGACCAGCTTTGGACTATTAGGGGACTCAGTCTTTCTCTGAAAGAGAAATGGTTTGAGGGGTCATTTCTTCATATTGTTCAATAAGTCATCAAAGGTGAACTCCAGTAATCAAACATTTTAGGGAGAGATGCACATACTTGGGTGGGCAGGAACTTCTGGATGGAAATTCAGTGGTGTTGCTTGTGTCAGGTAGAATTTACAGCCTTGGGAGAGTTTAATGAGATCAGGGGAGTCTGTGATCTGTGTTCTTTGCTCCGTAGTCAGATCAAGTTTCCAGACCACATGTTCAGATTGGTCTGGCTCCTTGCTGGCGTTTTAATGGCTCCGGTCTATTTGGCACAGGTAATGGTTTGTTCTGAATGAAGATTAAATTCTGCTAGTGAGGCTTGGTTTCTGCAGAAATATTTATTTTTAGGATAATGAGATTACTGACTGTAATTTTTCCAAAATAAGGATGCATAATAGTTATATTCTTTGTTATCTCAGACTATCCCTTACCCAAGCCCAAAGAAAACTTTCGTGTCAGGCCCCCTACATTGGTTTAGGGCTATATACTATTGAGTACAGAAATTCTGTGGGTGTGCAGAAGTAGAGGGAGATTTATAAAGCCAGGTTTTTTTCTTTTTTTAAAAATTTTCATAGAGGCTGTGAATAATGAGCTGAGGTTTTAATTTTGTTTTTCTATAGTTTTAAAAAATTCTCTTTAAATATTTATTGTAATTTATGATTTACATATAATCATTATGCATTTTTGTAGGATACAGAATGGTCTTTAAAAGCATATATATGGTGCATAATAAACAAGTTGATGATATAAACTTATTCAACACCTTCAGCATTTAATATTATACTATGTTGTGAACATTTGAAACCTGCTTCAGTGGTTATTCTGCAAGTATGTACTGAATTGTCTATGACGTTCTTTATATAAAATACAGTTCTAGAGAAGAAGACTCCTCCATTGTTGCCGAGAACCAGTTATTTCAGGGAATAAGAGAAATGAAGATTTTCTCCTGATAATTCAGCCTTTGCTCCTAGTCTTGAGTGGAGAGGCAAGGGGCAGGCCTTCGGAAGAAGACTCCATTGCTGCAGAGAACTTGTCATTTCAGGGAATAAGAGAAATGAAGATTTTTCTGCTGATAATTCAGCTTCCTGCTTCCAATCTCGAGTGGTAGGGCGCCTCTCTACCCTTCTCTCTGTCTCTCTCTGTCTTCTCATTTTCTGGTAATTTTTCCTTTCAAAAAATTTTAAGGTAAATTATTATCTTGGCTTTCAGATTCTCCTTTATCTTGCTAATCATCCCCTTTCCCTCTCTCCTCTAGGAGAGGCAAGGGGCAGGCCTTCAGAAGAAGACTCCTCCATTGCTACTGAGAACTATGCCACTTGGTTTTTATTCTTTGCTTTTTTTTTTTTAATAATTTTTTTTTTTTGGAGAGGTTTTCGCTATAGGGCGCATGCGTTCGCCAGCCAGACAGAGAGAGACATAGAGACAAAAAACGAGAAATCACCCCCCAGGGGGGATGGTCACGCCGCAGTCCCTTCTCCTCCATTCTCCTCTCGAGATCTTGGGCACACACGCACACGTGTCCGGCGTGAGTTTTAAGCCACCGGGTCCGGGACGCGAACCGCCACCGGGTCCAGCGACATAGCCATTACGCTAACTGCTGGTTCCCTTAATAAATTTTTTGATTTTTTTTTCCTTTTTTTTTCTCTTTCGTTACCCTACCCCTTTCTGTTTTCTTATTCTTTTTCTTTTACCTCATCACTTTTTTGCACAATCTCTGTTTGCTGAATGTCTAGATGGATCTAAGGGGACCATAGCCAAACATCCAAATACTATTAGGGTTAACATATTTCTCAATACCCTCTGAATCTGCTGCAGAAAGAGATAAAAATGAAATGGCAAAGAGATTGAAGATCACCTCTTCCTGCATGCTCCTGAATGCTCAGATTGAACTTCAAGAATTAGGAAGAAATGCACCATCCCTCAAATAACTAGAAATCACTATAGGATCACAAGAAATATGGGAAAGCAAGAAAATACCTCTCCTCCAAGGGAAAAGAATAACTCTTCTTTATCCATAGACAGTTCAATGGAAATCAGGGAAATGTCTGATAAAGAATTTAGATTATTCATAGTGACAAAGTTAACAGAGGTACACCTGAAGAAAGCCAATGAGCTCTAGAAGAGGCAGGAAAACAGAGCCGAGGAGTTTCAGAAGGTGAAGAAGTTCTTGCATGATTCGAAAGAAGAAATGCATGCCTTTTGGCCAGAACCTCCACTGTCCAGTAATTAACCAAAATGACCAACACAAAGGAAAGAGGAGAGGTACCTGATATATGTTCTCTAGGCCTTTTAGAAAACGTGGAGTTATTCCTTTGGCAACATATGTGCGAATCTACAAGAAAGGTGATATTGTAGACATTAAGAGAATGGGTACTGTTCAAAAAGGAATGCCCCACAAGTGTTACTGAGGCAAAACTGGAAGAGTCTACAGTGTTACACAGCATGCTGTTGGCATTGTTAAGGGCAAGATTCTTGCCAAGAGAATTAATGTGCATATTGAGCATATTAAGCATTCAAAGAGCAGAGAGAGCTTCCTAAAACATATGAATGAAAATGACCAGAAAAAGAAAGAAGCCAAAGAGAAAGGTACCTGGGTTCAACTAAAGCACCAGCCTGCTTCACCCAGAGAAGCACACTCTGTGAGAACCAATGGAAAGGAGCCGGAGCTACTGGAACCTATTCCTTATGAATTCATGGCATGATGGGTGTTAAAAATAAACTAATCTGTGGTCTATAAACATGTTTGCCTTAATTGAGTAGAATTATGTCCCTTCCCCAAAGCTAATTTTTATTGGGCTCTAATTCATTTTGTATCTTTATTCAAATTTAGTATTTTTTCACCCGAAAGATGTTAGGTGGTTTGGTTTATGCAACAAATAAAACTCAGTTGGTTACGAAGAAAAAAAAAAAAGAGGAAATACACACCATAAAAAAGAATTAAACAGAAATGTTAGAGATGAAGGCTATAACACAGGAAATCAAAACCTCCCTTGAAAGTATTAAAAGCAGACTAGATCATACAGAAGATTGAATCTCAGATGTGGAAAACAGAATCACTGGCCTAAAAAAAAAAAATCCACCACAAAGACTGAGAAAATAGTCAAAAAAAAATACACAAGAAATACTAGATACCATCAGATGTCCAAACATCCAGGTAATTGTTATCCCAGAAGGTGAAGAGACTAATAAGGACATTGATAATCTATTCCATGAAATCCTGGAAGAAAAATTTTCAAAACTAGAGAGGTAGTCAAAGATCCAGACCCAAGAAATACATAGGACCCCAAGTACAATCAACCCAAGAAGATCTTCTCCAAGACACATTATAGCCAGATTGACCAAAACCACAGACAAAGACAAGGTACTCAGACTGGCAAGAGAGAAACAGCAAGTTACCTACAAAGGATATCCCATCAGGCTAACAGTGGACCGCTCATGAGAAACAATGAGAAACAATGTGAGCAAAGAAAGAGTGAGAAAATATAATCAAAGTGTTGAGTGAAGAACAATTTCAATCAAGAATACTATACCCAGCAAGATTATCCTTCATATGAGAAGAGAAGACAAGAACATTCTCAGATAAACGAAACCTGAAAGAATTTACCGACACCAGTTTTTCAAGAAGTTCTGAAGGGAGTGTTATATCATGAAAACTAAAGTCAGACACACAGAAATAAGAGTTAAAAAACATCTAAGAAAAGGGCCAGCATAATGGTAGGCACAGGTCCAGAGTTGAATATTATCTTCCAGAATTTAAATGGAAAGCTTGGACCACAACAGAAGTTAGATTAAGTACACAAGACAGAGCTGATGAAATAGAATTTTGTGGCTTTTGACTAAAACAATACTGATCTTTTTCTATGCTTTGTCGTCCAGAGATAAGGATTTATTTTCTTCTCTTGAGTTGTCAATAGATCCAGTAACTATTTGAATAGAATCCTAACCTGCTTCCAGGCTTTAAGTCTTAAGCAAAGTTCTCTTAATATTTTCTGATTTTCACTTATTAAAACTAAAACTGCCTTTCTCGAAATTAAAAAAAAAAGTATTAAAAAATACCTATTTAATGACCACAGTAAGCTATATAGCCTCAGCTAGGTGCTGTTTTATAGTATATCCATTCTATTCATAGTTTCATGCCTAAAGTCAAACATTTGTTCACAGATATTTATATATCAGCTGAACTTGTTATTGAAAGTAGTTAAATCAATTAAGATATTTTCTTAACCAATAAAATGTGGGAGAAAAAGAAAGGAATGGAAAGCAACTGCAGATACCAGAGATAGAGTGGGAGGAGTGTGGGATACAGCAGAGAGTGAGAAATAGAGATGGATATATATATATATATATCTCCATATATCTATTTACTAAACAAGTAATGGAAAATTATTTGCGATGATAACATGTATGACTAAGCCACTATACAGTGTATTCTGGATGGGAAAACTGCATCATGTATGCTGTGGTGATGTTCAGTGAATGAATGCAAAATAATTTAAAAAAGATACAGTTCTAAAGAAAAACATATTGATTAAAAATGAAGCAACAAACAACCTCATAAATTAACAAAGGTAGTCTTAACATAGCCAGTGGAAGAAAAATTTGTAATTTCCATGTAGAGGACTGTGGGAAATAAGAGTTTATAATCTGAAAAAGAACTGTAGGTATCAATCATTGATCCAGTTAGATAGAACTAGATAAAATTGTATATAACAACAGCTCATTAGGAAGAAAGAGAAGAGAAAACTTTTACTTACACACTCAGAATTCTTTTAAGACTATAGTAATATACTGTATATACAGAAGTCCTCAAAAAAGCAAAAATTAAAACAAAATTGTAAAGAGATGTTTAAAAACAAAGACATGGTAAAGCCAGTGATTTGGTGATTTATAAGCCTTATAAACTCTTGATTTTAGTCTCTTTAAAATTCATTCCAAAGAGGGACCAGTGTAATGGCTATGTTGCTGGACTCCCATGTAGTCAACTGTGGTTCGAGTCCCGGACCTGGCGGCTTAAACTCACGCCAGGCACGAGTGTGTGTGTGCCCAAGATCCCAAGAGGAGAATGGAGGAAAAGGGATTGCGGCGTGGTCTTCCCCCCGGGGGAGGAGGGGTGATTTCTTGCTTTCTATCTCTCTGTCTCTCTCTTTCTGGTTCCAAAGAAAGACTCAGGTACTTGTAACATTTTAGATTTTTCCTCTATTATTTAGCTTTATACAATGAGTAATGGTTCTAATAAGTACATAAATTAAAACCTATAGAAACATCTGTCTATGAAATCGTCGGTGAATTTGTATTTAAGCTTTACTTGCGTACAAAATAGTTGAATCTGCATTTAGTCCTGACATTCAATTATTATCAATATATGTAGACTTATCTTTTTTTCTAATTGTTTTGTATTCTCTGAATTCTATGTATTTCCTTAGTTTTCCTGCTGTAGTAATCCCTTAAGTATTTCCTGAAGAGCCAGTTTCATTTTGGAGAATTCTTTCAGTATTTGTTTATCTGGGAATGATTTTATTTCTCCTTCCCATTTGAAGGATAATATCGCTGGGTATAGTACTCTTGGTTGAAATGGCTTTTCTTTCAGAGTTTTAAATATGTTTTCTTATTCTTTCCTTGCCTGCGTTATTTCAGCTGAGAGAACTGGTATTGGTCTAGTGGGGTAGCCCTTCTATGTAACTTGGCATTTCTCTCTTGGCATTTATAGAATATTGTCTTTATCTTCGATTTTTATCAATTTGACTGTGATATGCCTTGGAGAGGATCTTTTTATATTAAATCTATCTGGTGTCCTTTGTATTTCCTGGATTTAGATGTCAGTTTGCCTTTCTATATTTGGAAAGCTTTCAATTGATACATAATGAAAGATATTTTTTATGCCTTAATTTACCTATCTCTTCACCTTCTGGAATACTTATTATGTGAATATTTGATCATTTAATGGTGTCTAGAATTTCATGTATACTGTCCTCATATTTGTTTATTTAAGAGATTTTTGCTGTAGGGTCCATGCACTCGCTGGAGAGACAGAGAGAGACAGAGAGACAGAAAGCAAGAAATCACCCGCCTAGGGGGATGGCCACGCCACAATCCCTTCTCCTACACTCTCCTCTTGGGATCTTGGGCACACATGCACATGCACTTAGCATGAGTTTCTAGCTACCAGGTCCAGGACTCAAACTACAATTGACTACGTAGGAGTCCAGTGAGGTAACCATTATGCCATCTGCTGGTTCCTATTTTCCTTATTCATTTATTTATTTGGAGAGGTTTTTACTATAGGGCGTGTGTGCTCATCAGAAAGACAGAGAGAGACAGAGAGACAGAAAGCAAGAAATCACTCCCCAGGGGGAATGGCCACACCACAATCCCTTCTTCTCCATTCTCCTGGGATCCTGGGCATGTATGCACACGTGCCTGGCATGAGTTAAGTCACTACTTGAACCACAGTCGACTACATGGAAGTCCAGCGACATAACTATTACCCCAACTGCTGACCCCACTATTTTCCTTATTTTAATGGTCAGTCTTACGTTCTTTTTTTTGGTTGTTGTTATAGGGTGTGTGCGCTCACCAGAAAGACAGAGAGATAGAGAGACAGAAAGCAAGAAATCACCTCCCGGGGGGCTGGCCACGCTGCAATTCCTTCTCCTCCATTCTCCTCTCAGGATCTTGGGCACGCACGCACACGCTCCCGGCGTGATTTTAAGTCACTGGGTCCGGGACTCGAACCACGGGCGACTACATGGGAGTCCCACGGCATAGCCATTATACTAACTGCTGGTCCCAGTCTTCTGTTCTTTTTCATTGCTTGAACTAAGTCAGCGGTTTTGTCTTCAAGGGTAGAGATTTTTTCCTTATGTATAGTCTAAGCTGCTGTTGATACTTTTTTTTTTAATAAAGGTTTTTGCAAAGGAGGTTTTGATTTCCTGCATTGTAATCCTTATCTCCAGGAACTTTGTTTGATTCTTTTTCAGTGAGAGAACCTTTTTATGGCATTCCTCCTCAAGTCATTGAAGGATTTTCTCATATCCTGGAATTGTTGTCTCTTTTCTGCTGCATCTCATTGACTTTTGTTACAGTGAATATTCTGAATACTTTTTCTGATGCTTCTGCGATCTCTTATGTTGTATCTATTGTTGGTGTGGAGTTACAATTCTTAAGGAGGAGGTATTTCCTGATTTTCTCCTGTTTCTTGGGGCTTTTCCTTTGCTTTTTAGTCATCTGGTGGTGTACTCACTTTTTTCTACTTCTCTGGACTGTTCCTACACTTCTCTATTATTTGCAGAAGCTCTGTACAAATTTCCCCCCTTTACTGTGGATGTGAGTGTGAAATCCACAGTAGGAGTTTGGGGTTTAGGTTTTCAGAGTAGAGTTTCTCTCCTTTTATTGCTAAGGGAGTTACAGGGAAATAATTCCTCCAGAGTCTCCTATTTTCGTGTTTGATTCTTGTGTACCCAAACCTAACTGCTCCCAATGTGGATGCAGTTTGAACTGACAGATAGAATGCAAGATGGTAGACCACTTCACGTAGTGGTTTGTGCGTCCTATGGGCTGGAGAGTCCCTCCTTCCCCATGGGAGGCTGGGCGGGGGCGTTGGGGGAAGGGCTCCACGGATGAGCTCAAGCCGAATGGCTTGGCTGGGTCTATCTGTCGGTTCTTCTATCCCTGGGATTGCAGAGTCTCCCTGTTGGTCCTTCTGTCTAGAATTGCAGGAATCAGGTATTGGTTCTTGAAGGCTTGAGGGCCCCTTCTCCCCCACAGCAGGCTGGGCAGGGGTCCCTGCTGAGCTCAAGCTAGCAGCTTGCTTGGGTCAGCCTGTTGGTCCTATCTCTGGGGTTACAAAGGTACTGTAACTCCTCTGTAACTCCCTGTCACTCCTCTCTCTCCTGAGCTGGGTTTTTAGGAGGAGAGTGCTCTGGTGGTATGGTGACAGGGGAGAGAAACTCCTTTTAGAAGAACATTCCAGGAGTAGGAATGTGTTGCCTGATGCATTTAGGTAGGTAACATACTACTGGTCCTCTTGTCCTGAACTGCTACTAAGAAACAACTCGAACCAGGGTGTAACCAGCAGGACAATGGAGAGAGGTGACCAGGTGCCCTTATAGAGACAGAGTGGGAAAGTAAGAAATCACCCGTCAAGGGAGATGGCCATGCTGAGATCACTTCTTCTCCATTCACTTCTCAGGATTTGGGGCATGCACACACACACACCTGGCACTTTTTTTTTTTTTTTCAGTTTTATTTTCTTTTTTTCCCTGAGGAGATTTTCGTATTTTACTTACTTTCTAAGAGTATCTTTGATCTCAAAAATCACATATTAATGTACCCATTTCCTTTTTGTTGATTTCACTTAAATTAATTTACACATGTTTGTTTTGGTAACACATAGAAATAGTTTTTAACAGAATCCATCAACCTCTATCCCCTTGCCTTTTTAAAATTATGAGTGAAAGTGGGACCAGCAGTTAGTGTATTGGCTATGTCACTGAACTCCCATGTAGTCGACTGCAGTTCGAGTCCCAGACCCAGTGGCTTAAACTCATGCCGGGCGTGTGTGTGTTTGTGTGCCCAAGATCCCGAGAGGAGAATGGAAGAGAAGAGATTGCAGCATGGCCATCCCCCCAGGGGGTGATTTCTTGCTTTCTGTCTCTCTGTCTTTTTGGTGAGCGCACGCGCCCTATAGCAAAAACAAAACAAAACAAAACAAAACAAAACAAAACAAAACAAAACAAAACACCTCTCTCCAAAAAAAAAAGAATGAAAGTGTAACAGCAACCCTGTGTAGGTTTTTGTTAACGCTAGCAGTAAGTGCTGACAATTTCAAATATTAACACTTGACTTCAAACAGCTTAAACTGTAGCTCTTTCACTAAGCGAGAGGTATAAAACATGTGATTTCTATTTTTCCTTTCCGAGGTTTTTAATTTTCAGTAATACACATGATCCTACAGCCATCTGACACTTCTTGCTGTGCTTTTATCTTGTCGATCGGAATTCTGTTATGAGTACTCCAGGTTTATATGCTTAAACGACAGCACTTTCATAGGAGGAAAAAGTATCTGTTGCACTTTTCCTCCTGTTACGTGAAAACATATATTAAATATGTTCTTACAAATATCTGGGTCATGTTTACTGCTGGAATTCTTTTACTTAATGTATGAGTATTTTGCATTGTGATATTTAATCAAGACATCAGCAGTAGCAGCAGATTGTTGATTTAGGACAAGTTTGAGATCCACTGAATGAATTCTTCTCTTTTCTTCTAGTGGCTGTAGAAGCTTCTTATTTTCTTTGGACATTATTGGATGTTTTAGCTTGTGAAGTCCAAATTTAATGCTGTATGAATTTAACCATTTTCCCAACACTGGCGTGCTCCATGCATTTACCATCTCTCTCTCTCTCTCTCCCTTTTTTTTTTTTTGGAGAGGTTTTTGCTATAGGGCACGTACACTTGCTAGACAGAGAGAGACAGAAAGGAAGAAATCACCGCCCCCCTCCCCCCCGGGAGGATGACCACGCTGAAATCTCTTCTCCTCCATTCTCCTCTCAGGATCTTGGGCACACACGCACAGATCCTGGTGTGAGTTAAAGCCACCGTGTCCAGGACTTGAACTGTGGTCGACTACATGGAAGTCCAGCAACATAGCCATTATGCCAACTACTAGTCCCAGCATTCACTGTCTCAGCAGAATTATTTATCCCATTCCTATTATTTTTAATGATATATCTGGAGCTTCTGGGTTTTTAGGTTCATGGGTTCACATTCTATATTCTGTGTATTCTTTTTTCGTAGACATGTTCATCTTCTTTTCTGTTCACAGTAGCCTAACTCTGTGGTCTGAATGATTCTGGGTAAGTTGTGATAACTCTTTTCCCTCAAATTTACCCCAAATTCTTCTCATAATTCTATGGAAGCATGTTGCCCAGTCATTTAGAGCTTATGCTTGGTCAATAAGATAGTTAAAAAAAGGGATATGAGGAGGTCAATAACATGATCAAATTTTGATTTTTTTCATATAAGAACATTACTATTTCTCCACTGTCTCCTTATAGAGATAACCTTTAATAGCGCATTCATCTTTATCGTGTTGCTAACAGACATACCTATGACTGGGTGGTTTATAAAGAAATAAAGATTTGGGGCCAGCAGTTGGCATGGTGGTTAGGGTGCTGGACTCTCACATTGGCTGACCGCAGTTTGAGTCCTGGACCTGGAGGCTTACTTTCTCACTTTCCCTCTTTCTCTTTTTCTCTGTCTCTGATGAGTGCACATGCCCTATAGCAAATTATAAAAAATAATAAATAAAATTAAATAATTCTTTAAAAAAATGAAATAAACGTTTATTCTGGTTTGGTGGTCTAAAGACCAGGGTCTAACTTTGAATGGATTTGCAACATGGTGGAGTGTGGGCTCTCAAGCAGAGCAGACGCCAATAAGTTCGACCTGCTCTGGTCTCCTTTCCCCTCTTATAAACCTGCCTAAGGACCTTATCACACCTAAAAAGTCCACCCTGTGGCATCATTAAGGAATTAGGAGTTTACCACAAGATGCCATGAAATGCATGTGCTTGCTGGAAGAGAGAGAGAGAAAAAGGAGAAATTGCTCTTCAAGGGGGATAGCCACTCTGCAATTCCTTTTTTTCTTTCCATTTTCCTCTCAGGATTGTGGGCATGCTTACAAACACACCTGGTGTGATTTTCAAGCCACCAGGTCTGGGACTTGAACTGTGGTTGGCCATGTGGGAATCCAGCACCTTAACCACCTTAACCACCACGCCACCTGCTGGCCCCTATTATTTAATACTTTTACAATACACCAAGTCCCAATACAGAGGGGAACATTCAAACTATAGCAATAGCCAAATGCAGGAAGAATATGGTCTCATAATAAAGCACAGACCTGTATGAATTGAATTAGATTTAGCTTTTAAAAGACTCACTGCATTATTTCTATATTTTTGCATGTCATTGCAGACAAAATACTGGTTTTGTTGGGGTGGGCATGGATTCTTCCCACAGAGTAGCAGGAGATCATTTATGGTGAGTCTGACTTTCTTGCTCTGTGGGCCTGAAAATTTATGATTTTAAGAGTCAATTGCCAAGAAAGAGGTATGGCCATATTGTAGGACAGGCCCTTATCTTTATTTATATTGTATTTAAAGAACAGCTATTGATCTATGTACTCCAAAAGGGTTCAGTGATAACTGGTCTACCTACCAACTGTTTATGGAATGTTGAGTACATGAGGTAAATAGAACAGAAATTGTTCATGATGTAGAAAGGATTCTTTAATTGCAAAGAGTTCAGGCTATGGTTTTAAAGGAGACCAACAAAAGTATTTTGAAGACTATTTCATTATATAGAACTGATGCTGAATATTACATTTGTCCTCACCACCAAAGCTAGGGTTATAGGCTGAACAACCCTAGGTGTGGTCAGGTTGCCAAGTAACTGAACCTGGGCTTCCCTTGTGGTCTCCAGACTCCCACTCTGTACCATCTTGGCTGGGCCCATTTTACTACTCTGGGCTTACTCATTTATTTTACCACTATTTACTCCTCCCAGGAGGAGTTTGCCTGGTTAAAAGTAAAATCATTATTTTTCTCAAATTATTTTACTTGCAGAAACATACCGAGCTTTTTTATTTGGGAATCTTCTAAAATAAGGACTTCCATTGACTTTCCAAAGAAGTTGAATAGGATGACTTTAGTGAGACAAAATATGATAGTTAGACATATAAAATACATAATTAAAGCATTTTAGATTAAAAAAATCTCTTTGAGATCTACTTCAAGCTCCAATTTAACATAGGAGAAATATAAAGATATAAAAGGTTAAATAAAGGTCACAGTGCAGCTTTTGAAAAATCATAATATATGGCCTGGATAAAGAAGAGTATAGTATGGTTAAACTAAATCTCTCTCCCTCTCTCTCTCTCCCTCTCTCTCTCTCTCTCTTTTAAAGTTTTGGTACAGGGCACATGCATTCAGAGGAAAAAGACAGAGATATATGGAGAGATAGAAAAAATGAGAAAGTACCCTCCAGGGGAATGGCCATACGATAATCCCTTCTCCTCCATCTTTCCTTCTCTTGGGATTTTGTGCACATAAATATATTTACCCAGCATGTTTTTCAAGTCCTCAGGTCCAGGACTCGAGCTGTACAGTTGGCCATGTGGGATCCAACTGCTAAATTACCATGCCACTGGTTGGCCTTTAAATATTTCTTTTATGGAAGAAATATTTTCAACTGACGGTTTAAGATAGAAAGAGACAACCCAGTGGCTTCATCCTGTCCCAGATTCAGAAGGGCCGTGTTTTAGCCTTGTCTGGAAGGATAGAAGTGAGGCTGGGTACCATGCTCTTACCATACAGGCTGTGAAGCCAAACAAGAGGGTGGCTTTGTGAAGGCATAGGAGTATGGATTTCCTGAAGGTGGGACCCTCACTGCTTTGTGAAAGCTGAAGGGAGCGCATGTGTGTGTGCACATGTGAATTTAATGGATCATCTAGTCTTACTTTATCAAGGGCTCAGCGGGTGCTCTCTGAGGTCTGGAGCAGGTCACACACCTCAAAAGGGGCCCATACACTGATTTATGCTCCAGGACGTGCTTCTGTTCACTTTTCAAAGCTAGTTCTTATTAGGAAAATCAGTTGACTCCAGCTTGAGATTTTTATTTGCCATAGTCATTGATACTTTGAACTGAGACTGCTTTAGGGTTACCACTAAGATGGGTTAGGACTGGTGCTAAGGGAAACATTCTGACATTTCAATGCCTAACTTCTCTGGGAAGTTTATTATTTTGTCCAGAGAAAGGGACACCTTGTCTTTAAATGGAATGATTATGATTTTTTCTGATGTGGTCATCTCGAATCTCCTGTAAGGTTAGTTATATTGAGCGTCGCGATAAACAGATGGATGAATTAGAACTTTGAGCGAGGGCCTCCTCACTGGTCATAACTGCAGAAACACTCTCATAACTTGGCAAACAAAATTAATAAAAACACATTTTATGTTTCCGGAATTCTAATGAATCTTTGGATTTTTTTTTTACTCTGGAAAAAACATAGTTCCTGCTTTGATTCACCAAGCTTATGTTTTCATTTATTAAATATATCTAGTGCATAAACCTCACAGTTTGCCAAATAAAAATAAATTATAATGCCAAACAGAGGTGTCCTTTGAGCTGTACCATGCATTGGGGCAGTCTGCCATTCCCACTCAGAAAAAGACGAGGATAAGGCCAGCTTGGGCTTGAAGTAGTCACTTTGCACCTACCTTTGATTTTATATCTGTGAGCATTTCTTTTAGTAGTTCATTCCTTGTCATTATTTGAAGGTGTACCAAAGGTGGTTTTGGCAAACTCAATTTAAAAGAAACATATCACAGCTGGTTTGATGGTATAAGGCAAATGATAGAAAAATTAAAAATATATATATATATATTGGGTTGTTGAAAATTCATGACACATTTTTGCATAGGAAAGTGTAGAAAAATATGTCATGGCTTTTCTGACAACCCAAATAGTTCCTGTAAATAAGTGTGATATGTAGTTAATGTGTAGGTGGTTGTAGACTCCAGGCAGGTAGAGAATATCTTATAGTAGTTTAAAAAAAATTTTTTTTAAAGAATTATTTTATTTAACTTTATTTATTGATTTATTGATTTAAATTTGACCAGAGAGGGACTGCATGAGAGAATGAGAGTGAGAGCCAAAAAGTGAGAAAGCAAGTCATCAGGTCTGGGATTCGAACCATGGTGAATCATGTGGGAGTCTAGTGCCCTTTACCACCATGCCACCTGCCGGCCCCCTAAAGTAGGTTTTAACAGATCTAAATTCTACAGTAACGTATAAGGGGACTTGAAAATATTGGTAGAGAAACAGCGTTAAAGTATAAATTTCTTTTAGTGCAAAACAAAAGGAAATCCATGTGTAATTTTTTTCAGAATGTGCATTTTCCATGGAGTTTTGAAAACCCCATATACATTTCCTTTCAGTATGCCTTCAGATAATAAACAGACTGATTTAAGTAGTCTATAACCAAATGATTGTCCTTAAATGGCTCCTATACACTTGTTTATCTTTTTGTCTCTCCATCCATCCAAAAGGAAGTGTTTCAGGAGACCTTACCCTTCTTTTTTTCTTTTTTTTTTTTTGGAGAGGTTTTTGCTATAGGGCACATGCACTTGCCAGACAGAGAGACAGAGAGACAAAAAGCGAGAAATCACCCCTCAGAGGGGATGGCCACACAGCAATTCCTCCTCCTCTATTCTCTTCTCGAAATCTTGGGCATGCAACACATGCCCAACATGAGTTTTTTTTTTTTTTTTTTTTTTTTTTTTGGGGTTTTTTTATAAGGGGCGTGTGCTCGCCACGA
>NW_006159926.1:2832-3166 GCF_000334495.1 Tupaia belangeri chinensis | reverse complement strand
CACACGTGCCCGGTGTGAGTTTTAAGCCACCGGGTCCGGGACGCGAACCGTGGTCGACTACGTGGGAGTCCAGCGACATAGCCATTACGCTAACTGCTGGTTCCCAGGCCCAACATGAGTTTTAAGCCACCAGATCCGGGGTGCGAACTGCGGTCGTCTACATAGGAGTCCAGCGACACAGCCATTATGCTAACTGTTGGTCCCCCAGGAGACCCTACTCTTCAGGCCCTTGACTAACTGATAAGGAGACAGCAGTTAGCTTCCTAGACAATTCAGGGAGATTTTTGCATTGCGGGGAAGTCCTCATGCAGTATATGTAATTTATCTTCCTCTT
>NW_006159926.1:0-2175 GCF_000334495.1 Tupaia belangeri chinensis | reverse complement strand
AGTATATGCAATTTGTCTTCCTCTTGCCCTTTTTTTCTCTCCTATTTTCTCTCCTGTATAGCAAGTCTTTAGGAAATAGAATTTAACCTAAAAAACAACAAGAAAACCCACAGCGGACACTGTTCTGTAGCATTGAAAACACCTCACTCCCTCTAATCTATGTAGAATGCAGATCCTGGCCATCAAAAGCTAAGTAGGGGAAGATTTTGAAGACATTGGAGTGCAAATGTACCTTTGGGATATACCTAACTGTCAACCACCCAAAACATTTTTCAACTAGTGTGTGAAGGGCACTGTGCTAGGTATCTATAACCTGGTCATAGGCTGTCGTAGGCTTAACTTGAATAACCAGGGACCAAATTGTGGCGCAGAGGTACCGCAGCTGGACCATGGGAAGGATGCTGGGTCAGTGTGCAAAGACCTCCCTGAGCACAGCAGACACACTTGCCATGCCGAGTCGCGGCTGGCAGAGACGGGTTGGATTGTGAGAGGAAGACCCTGTTGGGGACTGCTGTCCTTCTGCCTCTCTCTTATCTCTGGATCTGTCATGGAAGAAATCAGTAAAGAATGTAAACAAAGCTTTTCTCTGTAATCCAGTACAATTAGAATCTGTGAGACAGAAGACAGGACAGGTTTGTGATGGGGAAGAGTAGCCAAGGGTGCTGGTTCTGGAAAGCTGCAGAAGAAGAGGGGACGAGGGTGGCTGCCTTGGGTGGAAGGGAGTCAGAATGGTGTAGTTGCTGAGTTCGGGTTCTGAAGTCAGGAAAATCTGGATTTATATCCAAGTTAGCCTTGGGAAGCTGGTCAGCCTCTTTCAGCCCAGTGCATCTATCGATAGCTCAGAGGTTGGCAAGGAGTAAAACCCTTTGGCATTTCCTATTTGTAAGAAAAGATAGGGGGATGTAAAAGGGGTGATTGCAGTTGTGATAATAAAAATCTAGTGAAAATCTCCTGAAGGGATACAAAACACTTTTTGTTACTACAAATAAGAAATGAAGAGAGTATGACTAGAAAGAAAAGCTTGAAATCTTTTTTTAAAAAATCATTCTCCCTTAGTTGAGTATATTGTCTTTTAGAAGTCCTTTCAATAGGACATTTCTTTATCATTTTCTGACACTTTCGTTTACTATTAGGATGTTGTGTACATATGCAGTGAAATTTGCATTATTAGCTTACTTTGTAGTAAAAATAGAGAAAATTTTGCCTTAAAAAGGTAATGGAGGCATATCTCACATGGTCAACTGCACAGTTAGAGTCCTGGCCCTGGGACCTTGAAAACCACGCCAGGTGTGTGTGTATGCGTGCCCCAAATCCTGAGAGGGAAAATGGAGGAGAAAGGATTGTGGCATGACTATTACCCTGGGGAATGGTTTCTCACTTTCCCTCCCCTGCACCCTGTCTCTCTCTCTGGGGAACATACATACTCTATAACAAAAACTTAAAAAAAAAAAAAAAGCAGAAGAAAGAGACATGGGTAATAGTATGATAAAACTTCTAATTGAATTGAAAGATATTAAGAGATTTTTAACTCCATAAACTCACAATGGTATAAAAGCCTTATACGCTTTTGGCTTTGCTGTTTTGGTATTTAGGAACGCAAGCTTCAAGCGGCACAGGATATTAGTGAGATATTTGCGACTTTGCTGCTACCTGCTGTTACTGAGTCCACTTTCTCCTGTAGCTGGGTTGGGCTCCACACAGGAAAAGTCATTATGGAATTCTTGTACAGCACAGCACGCGTCGCAGGGGGAGCTGGCCCTTTTTGTGACATGGTTCCCTGGGAAGTAGCCTGCTCTGGTGATAGAAACTAGCCGTCAGTGAGAGCTACATTCTGATTGCAGTTCACTGTGGTACATAAGGATAGTAAAATTGTTCCTATTTTTTACCACGTTTAGGGAGAGGCTGTAAAAATGAATAGTGGATGAGCACTGGATGGTGGTGCTTTCTGGAGCTGACCCACGTGGGGAGGTTCCTGGTTTGCATCTGGAGACCTCCCCGAGTGCATCAGGCACACATGGGCCCATGATCGGGGTTGGCTGAGGCTGGGGTAAATGCTGATGTCTATCTGTCTGTCTGTCTTTTTCTCTCTCTCACTCAGGGGAAAATACATAAACTTAAAAAAATTAATAGTGTAATGTCGAAACACCATATGCTGAATTTTTCATAGAGTGGTGG
>NW_006159925.1:2235551-2240579 GCF_000334495.1 Tupaia belangeri chinensis | reverse complement strand
GGTAAGGGTACATATCTGGCGTGATGAAGCAGGGGAGAGGTTGCAGATATTTTTGGCAGTTTTAATTTAAACATTTTCATTATCAAACTGATATATAAGAAGAACTTCTGGGGCCAGCAGGTGGCATGGTGGTAAAGGCACTGGCCTCTCACATGGTCAACTATGGTTTGTTGACAGAAATAATTGACTCTGCAGAAATGATTAATGTACTTATTTCTAAGCATGAATATGAGTGACCAGACCCTGAGAAAAGCAAATGTCTATTTCTCAGGGTGATCAGATATAGGAGTTCCTTTTATTTGGTTCTAAAAGTGTGAAACAAGGTTTGGGATTTTGTGAAAAGGGTTTTTCCACTGGTCTGGCCCCAAAAGGCAGGACATCTGGAAGCAGGGGCTCATAAGTTACATATGGGTTTCATGATTTTTTGGGGGGGAAGGAAGTTCTGTGTTTTATCAAGGGATTAGCAAAAGAATTTACTTTGCCAATGATAAGGTGGCTTAATGTATATCACAAAGATACTATGCCTGGTATAGGAAGTAGAAGTACTTTATCAGTGAGCCAAGATGATCGGTTAGTGTGTGTTGTTGGGACTTACCACAGGTCCTCTGGAAGGATTTTGGGAAAGTAGGAAAAAAGCAGTCAGAGTTCTGTCCTCAGGTTTGAGTCCCAGACCCAGTGGCTTGCTTTCTTACTTTCCTTCTCTCTTTCTCTTTCTCTCTCACTGTCTTTTCTCTGGTGAGCATATGTGCCCAATAGCAAATTAAACAAAAATGATAATGATAAATAAAATTAAGTAATTATAAAAAGTAATAACTTCTAATATTGTCACTAAAAGATAAAGTTATCTCAGGACCAGCAGTTAGCATAATGGCAAACAAAAATGATAATGATAAATAAAATTAAGTAATTATAAAAAGTAATAACTTCTAATATTGTCACTAAAAGATAAAGTTATCTCAGGACCAGCAGTTAGCATAATGGCTATGTCACTGGACTCCCATGTAGACGACCGCAGTTTGAGTCCCGGACCTGGCGGCTTAAACTCACGCCGGGCGCATGTGTGTGTGTGCCCAAGATCCCGAGAGGAGAATGGAGGAGAAGGGATTGTGGCGTGGCCATCCCCCCTGATTTCTCGCTTTCTGTCTCTCTGTCTCTCTCTGTCTGTCTGGCGAGCACACATGCCCTAGCAAAAACCTCTCCAAAAAAAAAGAAAAAAAAAAGATAAAGTTATCTTTCATATCATATTTGTCATGTAGTAGCATGAGAGCAGCAATATTCACTTGGCCACATTTCTCTTTGATATTGGTATCAGATTTCAATGGCTGGACACAAAATAGATGACAGAATGAGATATTCTACTAGAAAACAAGCATTATCAGAACCAGCAGATGACATAATGGCTACATCGCTGGACTCCCATGTAGTTCACCATGGTTCAAATCCTGGCTCTGGCAACTTAAACTCATTCTGGGCACATGTGTGTACATGCCCAAAATCCTGAGAGAAGAATGGAGAAGAAGGGATTGTGGCATGGCCATCCCCACTGAGGGGTGATTCCTTGATTCCTTTTTTGTCTCTCTGTCTCTCTGCTGACTGCATGTGCCCTACAGCAAAAATCTCTCAAACTAAAAAAAGAAAAATGAAAAAAGAGAACAAGCATTATCAATCATTTTGCACTCATGCACATTACATTCCAAAAAAAAATTTCCTTTATTTGGCTAACTCTCAAATTCTATACATTATTTGTAAAATGGGACCACTGAGTTTATTTTCTATGGCAACTTTCTATGACAATTAAGGTTAAAAGCAATTGTTATTCTCCTTACTCTTCTACCAAAAATTATCCTTTTTTTTAAAAAAAATACTTTCTTTGTGGAAAGTATACATTTTCAAAATAACCAGAAGAGCAGATTTTGAATGTGCATAAGATAAAGTAATGATAAATGTTGGACGTGGTGGATATATTTATTATCCCGATTTGATCATTACACATTATACATGTTGTGAAAACCACATTGTACCTCGCAAAGATATATGATTGTAATCTGTAAATCAGAAATCACAATTTAAAAAAGATAAGGAAAATGTATAAAATACATTCAAAAATTTATTTTTTAAATATAAATTCAGATTTAAAAATATTCAGTAAGAGATGTTTCTGTGTTAGTTGAACTCTACTGATAGCCTTTGCTCACAACTTGAGGTGCACCTTCTCAAGGTGCCACTGTGATAGGACAGTGCCCTTTTCAGTCTCCAATCTCCTGCCTGTTTTTGCATCACTTTTAAGGTGAATTTCAGATGCCCCTGCTTTGCACATAAATGAAAATGCAAAGTTCAGGGCTCTGCATGGAGGTCAGTAAAAATAATAGACCTCAGCTGTTCTACTTTTCAGATAAAGCTCTGTTTTAAACATAGTAAGAAAACTGAATATCTTATAATTTACTTTAAAAAGTAGACTTTATTTAGTTTTTATTTATTTAATTTTATTTATTATTATTTTTTTGAGAGGTTTTTGCTATAGGGTGCGTGCGCTTGCCAGACAGACAAAGAGAGACAGAGAGACAGAAAGCAAGAAAGCACGCCCCAGGGGGGATGGTCACGCCGCAATCCCTTCTCCTCCATTCTCCTCTTGGGATCGCGTGAGTTTTAAGCCACCAGGTCCGGGACGTGAACCGCGGTTGACCACGTGGGAGTCCAGTGACATAGCCATTACGCTAACTGCTGGTTCCCTATTATTATTTTTTTTTAACTTCACCAGAGAGAGACAGGGAGAGAGAGGGCGGGGGGAGTGAGAAAGCAAGCTTTCAGGTCCAGGACTCGAACTGCAATTGACCATGTGGGAATCCAGTGTCTTAACCACCATGCCACCTACTGGCCCCACGTTTGTATATTTATTTGAAAAAATTATACCAAATATTTCACAAAGGTCTTTATAACATAGTATGATTCATATCAAACTGAATTTACAAAGCATTCTTTCTTATTTTAATTTTAATTTAATTTATTATTATTATTTAATTTGCTATAGGGCACATGCACTCACTAGAGACAGAGAAAGAGAGAGAGCGGGAAAGTGAGAAAGCAAGTCTCTAAGCCTCAAACCATGATTATCCACGTGGGAGTCCAGTGTCTTAATCACCATGCTTCCTGCTGGCCCCCTAAGTACTCTTCCAAATATGGGTCCAGCCTAGTTTATCACCAAGCTATTTCCCATGTAAAGATTTAGTTCTCTTGAGTATCCATATCAAGAAAGAAAAGCTGTGGCTCTTCATAATTGGATACTGTGCTCTCTAAATTCTTTGCTTTTGTTCTCTTTGTCAGATGGGACTTCCAGAGTATCCCGAAGGCTCTTTTTTTCCCTAGTAACTCAATATGTAATTGAAACAATTACAGTGTTATAGGGTTTGATATTTAAATGCCCTTCCTAGGGTAAAGACTCTATATCTATAGAATCCAGTATATACTTTAGCAAAATAATTTTTTTAAGTTGCATTGAACTTACAAAATAAACTTTCTAACTCTGTCATAGACTGATATCAAAGTTCTTCTCAAGAAGGCTCTGCTACTACGAATGTGTTAATTTTGATATAGCATGTCCCTTCATGAAAAAGAATATTGACTATGAATTAAACTTATTATCTTAGTACTTTTCAACTCCTAGGCTCACAGCATAGTGACTTTTCTGGAAAGGAGATATTGAAGTATAATTTTAAGCAACTTATATGAGGTCATATTCCTATTTCATGCTTAAATCTGCCAAAAACCCCAATATTCATACTCTTGAGACATTAGAAACATGAGTGTAAATAGAAGCTACATTATTTTTAAGACTGACAAGTTAGTCTGACTAAAGAGACTTTTCTTTAATATTTATCATTTTTAATTATTCTTGAAATTTTAATATTTAGTGTTATATCAGAAACAGGTTAAGGATGTGAAGTCAAACATTGAAAGGGATAGGAAAGAAATTTATCATATCAGGAACAGGTTAAGGAATGTGGAGCCAAACATGGAAAGGGATAGGAAAGAAATTTATTAAGAGGTGAAGCCCCATCACTGTGACCAGACACCCAGGTAAGGGTCTGGTGCCCCTGAGCGGGGCAGCAGGGTTTTTATACAGGCAAGTAAACAAGTTACATAAGGCACACCTTACAGAGGGGTTGCTAGGCACTCAACCACAATGGCAGGGTCATAAGTGCATCTACCTCAGCAGAATAGCTTGTACCTAGGAGACGGGCCACATCCTTGTTTCTGTTTGACTCTCAGTGCTGGTTGCCTAGGCTGACATTAAGATGGCCGCCAATACAGAGAAAATGGAGGAACAGTTGTCAGAATGGACTCGACATTTAGGAAATAAGCATAAAATACAGTAACAATAAACATAATTATACTAATAAGAATTACTACCTTGCAGATTATTATAATATTCATGGCAGCTGGTGCGGTGGCAAAGGGTTCTGGACTCCCACATGGCTGACCACGGTTCGAGTCCCAGACCTGGTGGCTTGCTTTCTCATTTTCTCTCTCTCTCTGTCCCTCTCTGGTCAAATTCAAAATAAATAAATAAATGAAGTTAAACAAAATAATTCTTTAACAAATAATATTCACTTTTATACATAAAGTAATAAATTGGATAGGAGTGAAAACCGGGTGTGATATTTGACACTCAGTGGAACTCGCTGTCAGACTTCTTTGTCTTAAGACCTTGAACACAAAGAGTAGATTTTTCCAGATAGAATAGGACAATCTTGATAAACAGTATAAGGCTTAAACAATTGCCAGTGAATGTAAAAATACTGGCTTTAATTACTTCCGAAATTTCGAGAGTAATACTTTACATGGACCTTTGAGATACGAAGCAGAATTCAACAAAGGCAAATGTTTATATTGAGACAAACTTTCCTACCGATGAAATCAAATGGACCATAAAAGTTCAAATGCTACTTACAATGTAAGTGACACTGCACAGTAAACCCAGGGACTGAATAAAGTAGCCCATGCACATGGCAGGGGCAGTATCTGCCAGGA
>NW_006159925.1:2231591-2234448 GCF_000334495.1 Tupaia belangeri chinensis | reverse complement strand
TTTTTTGGCTATAGGGCGTGTGCGCTTGCCAGAGAGAGACAGAGAAACAGAAAGTGAGAAATCACCCTCCCCCAGGGGGGATGGCCACGCCGCAATCCCTTCTCCTCCATTCTCCTCTGGGGATCTTGGGCACACAGGCACATGCACCCGGCATGAGTTTAAGCCACCAGGTCCAAGACTCAAACTGCGATGGACTACATGGGAGTCCAGCGACATAACCATTACACTAAGTGCTGACCCCAAGTTTTTTTTTTTTTTTTTTTACAGTATTAGTTCAGTTAACTTCAGCCATAAGTCAAACAGAAGCAAAACTATAGTTGGAAGAGGAAAAAAAGAAGAAAAATAAATGGAATTCTAAATGTCCACAGTAGGCTAAATTTATTTTTATAAGCCTTGTCTTTTAGTATTTTTAATTAGGAATGTGGGCTTTCTGCTAAATATTGATTAGGAGGCCTGTCTTCTTTACTGATGAAGAGCAGGATGATGAATTGGAATGGACGGTGGGACTCAGTGTAGTAAGGAAGAATTAGTGGACAGCACGATGCAAATTTATTCAGTAAACATTTAGAGAGGGACCTCTGGGAGTGACATCCCTGAATCATGACACTCCTAGTATAATGGTGAAGTTAAAATAACATTATTGAAAGTTAAAACAACATTATTGAATTTTAAAGTTAGTGGACTGATTAGACCTTGCTAGAAAAAACAAGGATGGTGTCCCTGAGAAAATGACATTTGAGCTGAGATCGCAGAGTCAGAGGTTAACTAGGAGGAAGTGTGAAGGAAAGGTGTCGCGGGACAAGTCGAGAGCAGGTTCAAAACTCCGGGGTTGGGAGAAATGGTGAGGGCTTGAAAGGCTGTGCTTCCGACCAGGTCACAGGAAGCGAGGAGCATCGTACAAGAGGCCCAGGATGAGGCCAGTAATGTCCAGACCCTGCAGAGCCCATAGGCTTTCTTTCAAGTTTTTTGTACTTTCTGGAAACAAGAGTCATTAATTTTTTTTTTCATGGAGACCAGCAGGTGGCATAGTAGTTATGTTGCTGGGATCCCACATGACCAAGCTTAGTTCAGGTCCCAAACCTGGCAGCTTAAAAATCATGCTGGGTGTATGTGCAGGTTTGCCCAAAATCCTGAGGGGAGAATGGAGAAGGGCTCGCGGCACGGCCATCTCCTGGGGGTGATTTCTCACTCTTCTCTCTCTCTCTCTCTCTCTGTCTTTCTCTGTGTCACTGGTGAACACATGTGCCCTATAGCAAAAATCCTCTAAGGAAAAAGAGAGAATAGGGCAGTGGGCAAAAGGTGATATAAGGTTGAGAGTAGGTTTCCTTGAAAATGGAGGAAAGCCACAATTTATTATAAATTCAGTGAATTGGGCCAGCAGGTGGTGAGGTGGTTAAGGTGCTAGACTTCCTTGTGGCCGACCAGGTTCGAGTCCTGGATCTGGCAGCATGCTTTCTCTTTCTCTCTCTCTCTGTCTCCGGTAAGTGTATGAGCCCTATAACAAATTAAATAATAATAATAATTAAATTAAATTAATCTCTTTTTAAAAACCTGTTGCATATGTATGAAATAGAATAATATCAAACCTTTAATAAAAAGATAAATTTGTTATTTCAGCCTCATCGTCTAATGGTTAAGAGATCAGGGGTCCCCATGGCTGACCACGATTGGAATCTGATTGCTGATGGATTAAGAAACACGCTATGTATATGTGTGGTGATGTGAGTTTAATCCACCAGGTCCAGGACTTGAACCGCAGTCAACTACATGGAAGTCCAGCGACATAGCCATTACTCCAATCGCTGGTCCCCAGTGAAGTTATTTTTGACATTCTGCCCAGACAGAAACAATTTTAAGATCCTTATCTTTAAAAACAAAGTTTTTCAGGTCTGCAGGTAGTGTTGTGAGTAAGGCACAGGCTCCCACCTGGCTGACTTCGAGATGCAAGTCCCAGACCTGACAGGCTGAAAATCAAATCAGGCATGTGTGCTTGTGTAGCCAAACTCCAAGAGGAGAATGGAGAGGTGGGATCATGGGTTGGTCATGGAGGCTGATTTGTCACTTTCCCGCTTTCTGTCTCTCTATCTCTGGAGAGAGCATATACACCATGTCAAAAATCTTAAAAAATACAAACTCCTAAATGCATATTGTTACATAAAATTGTTACATGGAGATGCATTATATTTTTTATAATATATATCATACATATTTATATATTTTTGAGAGATTTTTGCTATAGGGCATGTGCGCTTGCTATGGAGATAGAAAAAGACAGAAAGCGAGAAATCATCTCCCAGGGGGATGGCCATGCTGCAATCCCTTCTCCTCCATTCTCCTCCCGGGATCTTGGGCACGCATGCGCACGAGCCCAGTGTAAGTTTTAAGCCAGTGGGTCCAGGACTTGAATCATGGTAGACTGCATGGGGGTCTAGTGACATAACCATTATGCATCTGCTGGTCGCTATATATATTATGTAATAGATAAATATATGTGTGGAAACATACACGTACACTCCTGAAAAGACTTCAGAAAGTTCACTGGAAAAAATGGAATAAAGTACAATTTTTATCTTTTCACAAAAAAAAATGTTGAACTCTGTGAATTCTTTTCGTGAAACATTTCCCTGAATGTTTATTACCTTTTTCTTTATAAAATGCATGGTTAACTTAGAAAGAAAGAATCTTGGAGGAGAGTCAGGGTTCCCAGAGCAGCACTAGCAGAAGCAATGTCGATGGGTCACGATGGAGTTGGAGAGTGGCTGTAGTCTCTGTGCCCACGGCAGCGCAAGTCACTACAAAGATTTCAGAAGAAAGTATGTTATTTAAGGCGGTTGGTCGTGCACAGTCTAACACCTCC
>NW_006159925.1:2218794-2224998 GCF_000334495.1 Tupaia belangeri chinensis | reverse complement strand
CTTGAACCGCAGTCAACTACATGGAAGTCCAGCGACATAGCCATTACTCCAATCGCTGGTCCCCAGTGAAGTTATTTTTGACATTCTGCCCAGACAGAAACAATTTTAAGATCCTTATCTTTAAAAACAAAGTTTTTCAGGTCTGCCGGTAGTGTTGTGAGTAAGGCACAGGCTCCCACCTGGCTGACTTCGAGATGCAAGTCCCAGACCTGACAGGCTGAAAATCAAATCAGGCATGTGTGCTTGTGTAGCCAAACTCCAAGAGGAGAATGGAGAGGTGGGATCATGGGTTGGTCATGGAGGCTGATTTGTCACTTTCCCGCTTTCTGTCTCTCTATCTCTGGAGAGAGCATATACACCATGTCAAAAATCTTAAAAAAATACAAACTCCTAAATGCATATTGTTACATAAAATTGTTACATGGAGATGCATTATATTTTTTATAATATATATCATACATATTTATATATTTTTGAGAGATTTTTGCTATAGGGCATGTGCGCTTGCTATGGAGATAGAAAAAGACAGAAAGCGAGAAATCATCTCCCAGGGGGATGGCCATGTTGCAATCCCTTCTCCTCCATTCTCCTCCCGGGATCTTGGGCACGCATGCGCACGAGCCCAGTGTAAGTTTTAAGCCAGTGGGTCCAGGACTTGAATCATGGTAGACTGCATGGGGGTCTAGTGACATAACCATTATGCATCTGCTGGTCGCTATATATATTATGTAATAGATAAATATATGTGTGGAAACATACACGTACACTCCTGAAAAGACTTCAGAAAGTTCACTGGAAAAAATGGAATAAAGTACAATTTTTATCTTTTCACACAAAAAAATGTTGAACTCTGTGAATTCTTTTCGTGAAACATTTCCCTGAACGTTTATTACCTTTTTCTTTATAAAATGCATGGTTAACTTAGAAAGAAAGAATCTTGGAGGAGAGTCAGGGTTCCCAGAGCAGCACTAGCAGAAGCAATGTCGATGGGTCACGATGGAGTTGGAGAGTGGCCATAGTCTCTGTGCCCACGGCAGCGCAAGTCACTACAAAGATTTCAGAAGAAAGTGTTATTTAAGGCGGTTGGTCGTGCACAGTCTAGCGCCTCCTAGTGGTATGTGCTAGGAGACGTGCGTAAGCACGTTCCCAGCATTGCATTTGTAAGGGCAAACAAAACAAAGTGAACAAAAGAATCCTGGGATTAATTTTTATAGATGCATAAAATATAGCTTATACCTATGTGCACTTTTACGTATCTAAATGTACAATGCAATACTTACAACACAAATAAATGAAGTCAGCTACTTAATGCTGAATCAAATAAATGCATTGTTTTTAAAAAAAGATTATAGATGAATGTATTACCATATACTATATTCTAAATAATTGATAAAAATATGCAAAATGAACTATGTAGATTTATATTACATGCATAAATATATTTTATAAGTGCTAATAGATATGCATGTAAAAGAGCAATGTGAATAATTCAGAACTATTATATATGGGATCCAGCCACCTTAACCACCATGCCACCAGCTGACCCCTAGTATGTCTTTGTGTGAAGGCATTCATATGTGTGTTTATGTATTTTACATAGTCTTTTCTGGATAAAATTAAAGTTTCTCTTCAGTGTTTCAATTGCTTAATATCACAGAAATAGTATTAGAGAAATTCCACACTGTGACATCAATTTCTATAGCATTTTGTATGTATAGAATTATCAAAATTAAGTCTTCTCTATTTTGCAACCTAAAAGAAAAACACCTAGGTTAATTTTGAGGAAAATCATTTAAATGAATTCATAGTATTGTTTGATAAATTTTTTCCCACCAAAAATGGAAAACAGACATTTTGTCCAGAAACACACACACAGCTCTTGTCCAGGACGATGTTAGACTGACACATATTTTACTTTGATCAAACCATCTTCCGGTTTCTATTTTTTTTTTTTTTTAGAGGTTTTTGCTGTAGGGCACCTGCGCTAGCCAGAAAGACAGAAAGCAAGAAATCACCCCCCAGGGGGGATGGCCACGCCACAATCCCTTCTCCTCCATTCTCCTCTCGGGATCTTGGGCACGCACGCACATGTGCCCAGTGTGAGTTTTAGCCACCGTGTCCAGGACTCGAACCGCAGTTGACTACGTGGGAGTCCAGCGACATAGCCATCACGCTAACTGCTGGTCCCTCGGTTTCTTTCTTGATATTTAACACATAGCAATATCTTGAGACTCAAAGGCCCTTGTTCTCCTCCCTTTGGATGAAAGCCAAGCTTATGCTTTTGTTTATAAGTAACGGGCAGTAAATAATTTTAAAAATGAAATACTTAAAAAATGAAGTCATTATCAACCTGCTGAATAAGGAAGCAATTCATATTATCCTGGACCACAAAGGTCTTTAGAAACAATGAATAACAAGCCTAATTGCCACCGAAGTCATTAGAAAACACATTAGAATGTTTACTCAGGCTTACTTAACAAGGAAGTGCAGTGACAGGGAGATTTATGTGTAGTGAGGGATTCCAGCTTACATACGATAGGCCCCGCTCCAAATCCTTTCTGCCCTCTGTGTTTTTCAAAGGTGAGCCTGATAGTGACTAGTTCCAAATTCTTAAGTCTAAGCCAGTTTTTGACACCCACGTACGTTTGTAAAGGAGATGCATAAAGAAGAAACTGTAGACAAATTCTGCTTTTAATCCGTGGCTGAGAAAACTCAAGTGTTTGCCTGCCCTTGTTCGCTGAGTGAAAGAACAAGAATGCGATTGCCGTTCATTATTTATTCTTGTTACCGATACTCACTGAACATTTTCCTTATGATTGGAATTGTGCTAAATAATTTACATGAACTAATTCACTCAATCCCTTCTCCATAAACAGTAAAGCATTCTGACTATCGTTCTGATTTCGCAGTCCAAGAAATGAAGCGAAGAAAGTTTAAATAACAGCGCGAGTGCATAAGGTTGAGACATGACCAGAGGTCTCTGAGCTCTGCTCCCACACCCTTCGTCACAGTGTTTCCTTCTTACCCAGATCTTTCCTTCAGAGATGCCTTCCCTGATGACTCAATGCCGATGGAACTGCTCTGAGGCCCTCCCGACAGCATCACCCTGGTGTTTACTCTCGGTGGCATGACCATCACCTGTAATTACCTTCCTCATCTGATTCCTTATTTCCATCTTTCTCTGGCAGAGAGACCTCGCCTATCAAATTCAGTCCTACGTGTCCATCGCTAAGACGATGGTACTAACGCATAGTTGAGTACTTCATACGTACTTGCTGAACAGATGAGTTAATCGTGTGATTTCAAGTCACTCCATATAGCATGTCGTAGCGTGCCCAACTGTCTACACTGCATATTCATCCATCTACTCATTTCACGGGTATCTTCAATGTAACATGTCTAAAAGTGAACTCCATTCTGTCATTTCCATGATGAAAATAATTACGCCTTTATGGTCATGTCTTAATTTGGAAGGTCCTTTGTACCTGTCTTTTACTTTTTTCTATGCTAATACACCTGCAGAAGAAAAATTCACACCAATTTAGCCTTCTCCGCTTCTACTTTGCTCATTCACTTCAGTATTTACAGCCAACAGTGCCATTGTGTTCCGCCGCGATTTCAATAGCTTTCTCATGTCTCCATCTTCTAATTAAACTCACTCTGCCGTTCATTCTCTGTATTGCCAATTGAAAGAGTTTTGCTTAGCACAAGAAATATGGAATTCCATTATTTATCGTTGGGTCTGCATTGTCCTCAGAATGAAATCCAAGTATGTTAACATGGCTCTTGGAATTTTTCAGAACCTTCGTGTTGTTTCCCCACCTGTTAGTATTCCTTGGCTCACACTCAGTAAGCGATATAGAGTCTTCATGTACATGAAGACTCATCCACTTCTCGGCCGTGTAATATACACAAACTACATACTTAGCTTCTTTCCCAGATAAGTGGATTATAAAATGGAAGGAGACAGGTATGATGGTGTTAATAACCCCACTTACTCAGTAGGGTTGATGTGCTTATGTATTATTTGAGTTCATAATGTAAACCATAGAAACAAGGTATTTACTTTGTAAATATCAGCTCGTTGTTCTTTTTTTAAAAAGAATTATTTAATTTTTTAATTTTAACTTTTTAAAAATTTTATTTCAATTTCTTTTATACATTCAATCACAAGTCACTTAGCTTGTCAAGTGAATATTCCAACATGTGTACATCTCTCACCCGTCCAGTTGAGAATATTATACACATGATCTTCGACAGATCATAACCCATTTCTTTGTCCCAGAAATGCCTTGTCTCTCTATTTTTCTCCTTAATGTTCTTCTTCAGACTCTCCTCCTTCACCTACCCTCTTCCCACACATTTATTTTAATTTGATCAGAGAGAGAGAAAGTGTGAGAGAGAGAGGGAAAGTGAGAAAGCGAATCACCAGGTCTGGGACTCGAACCATGATCAACCATGTGGGAGTCCAGTGCCCTTGACCAACATGCCACCTGCTGGCCCCAATATTAGCTCTTTCTACAGAGCTCTAGATCCTTACTTTTAATTCCAGGAACACGTCCCATTCTCTTAGAACCATGTAGTTCTGCCCTCTTAGCCTTTCAGCTCTATATGTCTGCAGACTAGCTTCCTTTGGTTAGATCATAGTTGATTGTTTTGCTGATTTCAGTGCAGACACTACCATTCCTGGTGAGCTTTCGTACAATCAAGTCATAAAAGAATCAAAGGGATTCTACATTGTACTTAGTCTTGTAGTCCATTGTAATAGATTAAAGCTCAGCAAACTCAGCCTCATTTCACAGAGTCTTACGGAACCTAATCTTTTTCCCTCCTCACAGTAGATCAAGATGAATGTTTAATTAATGAAAGTCAATAGTAACCCTTGCTGAGTCCTTGCAGATTCTGAGGTATGAAGACAGGGAAGGCAAAAAGCACTACCGGCCCCCTCCCATATGACCTGCTGAGAAGATTTTTGTCAGCTTAAGCATTGGAAAACCACACTTAGACCTTTACTGCTTCTAAATCAGGGTAAATGTTGTTTTAACTGACTCCGTTTTGCTTCTGTTTTGCTTCTACTGCCTTGCTAATAATTTCTTATCTTTGAGTCCCTTACAGGAGTCAGTTCACCTGCATACCTGGAATGAAAACAACCCCCCACCCCACCAAAGAGCAATTGTCCTCACCTGCTGTCCGCTCTTCTCGTGAAGCTGCCCAGAGACGTGGTCAAGCCTCCTCCTCATTCTGTCCTAAGAGAATAACTTGCTCTTTGTTTCTAGCTGTGCTCTGGAACTGACCTATCTCCTCTGTAAGCTCCATGTCTCATCCAATTTTGCAAAGACAGTTATGGGCTCTGATCTGCTCTCTCCCCTGCAGTGCTGGCCTCACTGAAATAAATTCCTTTCTTTTTTCACCAACTGTTGTTTCTTTGTTAAGCAGTGAGTGGTGTAGACCTGATTTCTCATCTCCCTGAATGAGCATCCCTGCTCATCCCTGGAGCATCTTCTCATGGATCAATAGAAGACTGGGTGAATATTTCAAGGAGTGTCTTACAACCTTTATAAACGTCTCTATCTGGGAGCACCTGCCATAATGTTTTATCATCGCCTGTTCCTTATTGTTATGCCTCCTATCACGTACACTCCTTGAACTCCGAGACTATGCCTTGCCCGTCAGTGTATATAATGCTAATGTAATTCCTTGTAGCAAGACTGCATCAATCAAATGTCTGTTAAATTCAATCTAAAAGAGACCTCCATTTAGTAGAAAGGCCAATTGTTAAAGAGAAAATTCTAGGTAGATGCAAGATCTTTGGACATTGTCTCTTATCCTCACTGAATATTGAAAGACTCTACCACGAGTGGAAATGGGACATCTCTGGTGATATCAATCCCTCTTTGCCCACCTTCAGTTTGGGAATTAACTTTAACAAAAGCAACATTAGGGACCAATTCTCTGGGGGACATGAAAACTTTGGAATGCCTGATTTGGCTTTTTCTCCAGGAGAATTTGTGTCGCTCTGGCATTGAATTTAACATACAAACCAGGAAGTCCCGATGATTCATATATTGTTTAAAATGGTAATATTGCTGGTAAACAAAGTTTCTCCTGAACGCTGATATGAGCAAGGGAAGTTGTGTTTTGTTGGGTTAGTTTAAGCCTCTTGTGTGGCCTTCTTGTGTTATTGTATTGAGTATCTCACTCTTT
>NW_006159925.1:2193953-2218777 GCF_000334495.1 Tupaia belangeri chinensis | reverse complement strand
GCCTAAAAATTAAAAAAGAAAAAATAAAAACTTTATTGCTTGGGAACCGGCCGTTAGCATAATGGCTATGTTGCTGGACTCCCACGTAGTCGACCGCGGTTCGCGTCCCGGACCTGGTGGCTTACAACTCACACGGGGCGTGTGTGCGTGCGTGCCCAAGATCCCAAGAGGAGACTGGAGGAGAAGGGATTGCGGTGTGGCCATCCTCCCTGGGGGGTGATTTCTCGTTTTCTGTCTCTATGTCTCTTTCTGTCTGTCTGGTGAGCGCACGTGCCCTATAGTGAAAATCTCTCTCAAAAAAAAAAAAAAAACTTTATTGCTTACTAAGTACTAGGTTCATACTCTATACATTTGTTTGTGATTGAACTAGACTTCATAAAAACCTACTGAGTTCTGTTAGCTGCTCTAACAAATTATTAAACTCAAGAAGGAGTTGATGGGCACCCCCATTTGTAACTGCTTTATTGGAAGCACAGATAAAACACTGGCATCAGACCTGGGGTGGGAGAAGACTGGTGGGACCAAGCCTTCAACCCATGGCATCTGAAGCTATCTCCAAGTAGAGAGTGTCAGAATTGAATTAGAAGATACTCTCTATCTCTGTCCACTGTTGAAGAAGTATTTGTTTGGAGTGTGAAGAAAAAAATACACACTTACACGTCCGAGGTCACAGAACTCACCTGTGTCGCTTAATTAATGGGAGTGTGGGAAAAACTGAGTTTATTCCTATATCATAAGAAGAGATGTTAGAGGGACCAGCAGTTAGTGTAATGGCTATGCCACTGAACTCCCATGTAGCTGATTGCGGTTCGAGTTCTGGACCCAGTGGCTTAAATTCATGTCGGATGTGTGTGCATGCATGCCCCAGGCCCCCAGGTCCCGAGAGGAGAGTGGAGGAGAAGGGAGTATGGTATGGCCATCTCCCTTGGGGGTGATTTCTCGCTTTCTCTCTCTCTCTCTCGCTCTGCCCTTCTGGAGAGAGTGCACGTGCCCTATAGCAAAAACCTCTCCAAAAAAAAAAAAAAAAAATGAAGAGATGTTAGAAATGGACTCGTAATAACAGCTTTGACTCATGGAAATAGAAATAACCATTGCAGTATTTTTAAATTCTTCTCTATCTAAAATAAGTGCAATTTATCGCAACTAGAGAACCCTAAGGCCAAAAAACAAAATGCTAAAGAATATTAAAAGGAGATCTGGGACCAGCAGTTAGTGTAATGGCTATGTTGCTGGACTCCCATGTAGTAGACCATGGTTCGTGTCCCGGACCTGGTGGATTAAAACTCACGCCGGGTGTGTGTATGTGTGTGCGTGCTCAAGATCCCGAGAGGAGAATGGAGGAGGGATTGCTGTGTGGCCATCATCCTCCCTGGGGGGTGATTTCTTGCTTTCTGTCTCTCTGTCTCTCTCTGTCTGTCTGGTGAGCGCACGTGCCCTATAGCAAAAAAAAAAAAAAAAAGGAGATCTGTTGTTGTTTTTTCTCATTTTATTTCATATATATATATATATACAATATACATATACATATTAGGTTTTTGAAATAGAACATGTGCAGTTGCAAGGCACAGAGAAAGGGAAAGTGAGAAATCACCCCACCAGGGGGGATGGCTATGCCATCCCTTCTCCTCCATCTCCTCCCAGGATTTGGGGTGTGCACACACACACCCCTGTGTGTTTTTCAGGCTTCCTGATACGGTACTTGAACTGTGGTCAACCATGTGGAAATCCAGCACCTTAACCACCACACCACCTGCTGGTCCTTTCTTCATTATTTTAGTAACAATATGGCATCTCAAGTCATTTGTAAAAATGAGCACCAGTGTTTATGCAGAACAACATTAAAAAGCAGCAAATGAACATCAGCTATGACTTTGCAAATCCCCTCTTCACTCAGTGCCGTTCTCAGCAGCTTACTTCCCAGGGTGCTCTGCGCATTGCACAAATCTAGACTGGCTTTTAGCAACGGAATTAATTTAAATATAGAATGCTTCTTGAACCCATAAACCATTTCCATTAATGACTTCTAAATAACAGTTAGATTAACAGGCAAACACTTAATTACTGTCTCCTTTTTTTAATCAGGCAAGCAATTCTAATACAAACTGGCAGGCATTTATTTAGGAAGCCACTTACTTTAAATAGTCACTGACAGCTTCAAAGATTTTCTTTTGAGTCTATAAAAATGTATACCATGGATGATAAGCCAGCAATAAATTTAATAACAATTTTTTAAAATCCCCAAATAATCTCAAAACAGCTGGTTTTATTACTTTTGATTTACAAATTTTAAAAGTTTGGTTGTTGTTGTTGGAAGTCTGAGGAGATATGATTCCCAGCAGAAGAATCTTGCCAATAAAATCCAGCTTCCTAGTAGGTACCAAAACACGAGAGTTAATTCAGGATTTGTTCACAAGTTGGAATCAAGCCTTCATCTCTGTTTTTCTCTAAATGTCAGACCAATAGAATGTGGACATATCAGTCAGTGTTGTGTTTTTTTTTTTTTTTTTTTTTGAGAGGTTTTTGCTATAGGGCGCGTACGCTCTCCAGACAGACAGAGAGAGACAGAGACAGAAAGCAAGAAATCACCCCCCAGGGGGATGGCCACACTGCAATCCCTTCTCCTCCATTCTCCTCTCGGGATCTTGGGCACGCACGCACACGCACCCGGCGTGAGTTTTAAGCCACTGGATCCGGGACACGAACCGCAGTCGACTACATGGGAGTCCAGCGACATAGCCATTACACTAACTGCTGGTCCCAGTCAGTGTTTTTTTAAGAGATTTTTTTTTTCCCCCACAGGGCAAGAGGGCTTGCCAGAGAGAGAAAGACAAAGGCAGGGGGAGGGAAAGTGAGAAATCACCCCCAGCAGGGATGACCACACTACAATCCCTTCTCTTCTATTCTCTTTCTGGGATTTTGGGCACACATGCACATGCGCCCGGCATGAGTTTAAGCCACTGGGTCCGGGACTCAAACTGTGGTCGTCTACATGGGAGTCCAGTGACGTAACCTCTATGCCACCTGCTGGTCCCACCAGCTTGGTATTTTAAGGTGAGATTCACAACATCCAAGCGCACAGAGATTGTTGGGAAAATTCGAATGCCAGTAACAGATTTTAATGCTAGGATGCTCACATTTCGAACATGATACTAGTGTTCTTTGCCCAGTGGTCATATTGTATTGTTTTTATCACAAAGAGGTTTGTGTTTTGTTTTGTTTTAATCATAGAAATTTGTATGCACTCCGTAGAGACGGAGATAGAGAACCCTCACTAATGCCGCCATGCTGCGATCCTCCTTCCCAGCACTCCAGCTCCTCAGGATTTTGAGTGCTGGAGCATGAGCCTGGTGTGTGTTCAGGCTGACCTGAGGGTGCAAACCCACGTCAGTCATGTGACTGGTAGCACTGCAGCCCAGCACACAGCAGGTTGCACCACGTGGTGGACCTGCCCAGGGAATTTCACCCGTTTATGTAAGTAGCCGGATGGGATGTGAAGTTATAATGGAGATTAGATGCACTAGTGATATAACTTGAATTTCTATTAGCGTCAGGTTAAGTCTTCGGCTACGAAACTTTATCAGTAGAGATGGCAAATTTCAGCTGATTATATACGATACATGCTTAAAGCTTTGACAAATACCAAAGTATAAACAGATCGGTAGTAATGTCTTCGTTCTGAGGCTTTAATATGTTTTAGCCATGATGTTAGGAAGTTTCCAGATACTATTCGATAAAACAGTATTTCCAAGTAAAATCTCTCTACATAAAATGAGCTAAGCTGACAAGCAGCTATTTGCTTTGTTTACACCTGCCATTCTTCCACCTTTTTGAACAAATGTTCACATTATAAGATTTGCTTGCAAAGATAGAAGTAAAAATTCCTTGACCCAGCTACCTGGCCACTAGGGATGACCTATGTCCTATGCTTCTCCCAGGAGGTACGTCCCGCGTGAACATTTATTTGGGAGAGGTTATGGAAGGGGCTGGTGAGTTCGCAGTCTGTGGCTGGGAGCGTGCCGGAGGCTCCTAAGCAGCAGCAGCGGTGGGGCTCCTGGAATTCACGCTATGCCTCATTAATTCCAAGGAAGGTTTCCCTGGCTTCCACAGACCACTCAGTGCAGTTGCGTGTTCTCTCTAGGTCCCACCTTCCAGCTTGGCCTTCTCGTCTTCCTGAAGATTGCGCGAGCTACCTAATACTCTTCAATAAATTATTGTCTGCCTTTATATTTTAAAATAGAAGGAGCAAAGTTTTTATTTATTTCTTCCAGGACAGAGAGAGAAAGAGAAATGAGAGGGAGAGCGAGAGGCAGGGGGCACCCACCAGGACCTCATGCCACGGTCCCAGCATGGTCCCAGCTCGCAGGGTCACAGGCACGCCTGCACTGCCGTCGGTTGCACAAGGAGCCTTTGAGGCTCAACTCTGAACTTTCCATGTGGCCTCGGCATTGTCAAGCACGGTGCCACGGCTGTGCCATCACTGCCAGCCTTCTGCCTGTGCTATCTGGAATGGTTGCCGTTGTTTGTGACTGGTAATCTGGACATATCAACAGATGGATTTTGCAACTATTATTCATTTTCCCCCAAGATGTCAGTGCAGGTTCTGACTCTAAGATCAGCCTGTGCATGTGTGTGTGTCATCTTAGCAATCATCTCAGAGATAAGCCAATCCAATTGCCCTCTATCTTCAACAATCTGATATGTCTAACGAGGCTGCTTTGGGAAATAACCAAAATATCCCGGGGAAATTTCTGTGATAGGTAGTGCCACTTATTAGATTCAGGGGCTTTTTTTTGTTTAGTTTTGTTTTTACAAAGTACTTTTACTGTTCTCAGGCTGCCTAGGGTCATTCTACATATGTAGTGCTTGCTATCAGCTGTGTGTGTGTGTGCGTGTGTGTGTACACACATTCTCTTTCCATCTTTTCATTTCCTACCTGAAATAAACGCAGCTTCTGTTGTATAAGGGTATTTCTAGCCACGCAAATATATGTTCAAAAGCTATATGTCTTGCAATTCCATTTACATATGATGAAATAACAATTCTGCAAAGATTTCAGTAGTTAGAAAATTTAAGTTCACAAGAAACTCCCTCAGAATTACCAGAAGGATTTTCTTCTAATATTCTTTCTCTCCTAAAGCCTTTTAGCCTGGAGTAGTTGCATTCATAATGATAAAAATGCTTACAAACCTCCAGCAGTCCTATAACAATGGAACTGTGTATTGTTAGAATGTCTGTTACATGCATGCAACATCTCAGCCATGACGGATTTAATTCTTTCCATGAGCTCCCACTATATTTGAACACTAATGTTGATTATGTGAAAAAAAAATGATGTATTTCAACAAAGCACAAATGCATTTTATGAAACAGGTTGTTGGTGGGCATCTCTATTTTTAGTTACTAACCTAATTATTTTTCTTGTTCATTAAATCAATGTATAGTTCTTCTCTTAAAGATGTGCATGTCTTTCAACATGTAGCTTAGTAAGTGTCAGAGACATAAGCTGATCAAGGGGATTTTTGATTTTAAAATACTTGTAAGAAGTACAGACGATATGGACCAGTGCAGTGGGCTGGTGGGAGCATACTGCTTTGGGACACTAGAGCCATATGACAATGGCGGTGGCACATCGACCTGCAGGTGCCGGCCATGAGGCTGTGATCCCAGCGGGCTGGGAAGGCTGGGAATTGCCACGTGAGGCACTGTTGGGTGCCTTCTCTCTCCCTCTTTCTTGCTGTCTTTCACACTCATGAAAGAAATTTAACAATAAACTTGAAAGAAAAGAACTTAAGCCAGCTAGTGGCCTGGGGTGAAGGTGACTGGATCCCGCATGGCTGACTGTGCAGCTCCTATCCCAGCCCCAGTCACTAAAAAAAATCACACCAGGCACTCGGGCATGCATACCCAAAATCCCAACAGGAGGAAGAGGTGGAGGAGAAGGGATCGTGGTGAGTACCCCCAGAGGTGGTGCTTTCTCACTTTCTGTCTCCAATGACCATATATACCCTCTGGCAAATAAAAAAAAAAAAAAGAACGAAGAAAAGAACTTTAGGAAATGCTTTTCAATTAAAAAGAAAAGGAGAGATTTTTCGTAGACAATAAATTAGTGATGAATGTATTATATTATTTTTTAAAGAAGGTTTTATTTCAGAATGGTTTTTAAATGACAGAAAAACTATAAAGATAGTACAAAGTTCTCATATACCGCAGACCTAATTTCCTCTGTTATCAATATCTTACATAATAGCTTGTCTTAGAGTTAACATTTCTAACCATATTATTTCCTTCTTCCTGAAGAACTTCTTTTGCCATGTCTTTCAGAGCGCAGGTGCTGAAGATGAACTCTTCTTTCTTTTCGATTTATTTTTTTATTTTTATTTTTTTTTACTTTAGGACATGTGCACTCACTGGACAGACAGAAAGACAGAAAGCAAGAAATCGCCCCCTGGGGGACGGCCACACAGTAACTCCTCCTCCATTCTCCTCTCAGGATTTCCGGCATGTACACACACGTGCCTGGCGTGAAGCTGCCACATGGGACTCTAGCACTTCAACCATCATACCACCTGCTGGCCCTAAAGAGGAATTCTTTTATTTTGAAGGCAAAATGAGTGCCAGAGAAACGTTTCATGTCTCTTTCACTAATTAATTTTATAGGATATACAATTCTAGCTAGTTTAACACTAAGTGTATTACTGCACTCTCTTCTTGGTTTCATGGTTTCTGAGAAGTCTAGTGCAATGTTCATCCTTACTGCTGCACAGGTAGGGTGACTCTCCACCCCCTTGGCTTTCTTCAATACTTTCTCTTTCCGTTTCTTTAGCAATTATAATATAACTGGGTGTAGTTTAGGGGGGCTGATGGGGACTAGGAAGTGGGTAGGCATTTATTCTTTTTGGTGTTCCCTGAACTTCCCGGGCCTGTGGTTTGTTATCTGTCCTTAATTTTGAAAAGGGCTAAGTCATCACATAACTTTTTCTTTTTTTCTTTTTTTTGGGGAGAGGTTTTTGCTATAGGGCGCATGCACTCGCCAGACAGACAGAGAGAAACAGAGAGACAGAAAGCGAGAAATCACCCCCCCAGGGGGAATGGCCACACCGCAATCCTTTCTCCTCCATTCTCCTCTCGGGATCTTGGCCATGCATGCACACGCGCCCGGCGTGAGTTTTAAGCCACCAGATCCGGGATGCAAACCATGGTCGACTACATGGGAGTCCAGCGACATAGCCATTACGCTAACTGCTGGTCCCATCACATAATTTTTTCTGTTCCTCTTGAAACTTTCCTGGTATTTCAATTATGCCCATGCTAATCTTTTAAATATTCTTTCTGAATACTCTTTCTTTCTTTTTCATTTTTTTCTTTGCACTTTAGGAAGTTTCAGTGGACCTGCCTTCGAGCTCCCTGGTCTTTTCTTGGCAATGTTCTGGGGCAGGGGAGCACCTCAGAGGCTTTCTTCATTCCTGTCACAGTGTTTTTAATTTCTGGCATTTCCTATTAATTTCTTCTCAAAGCTCTCACCTCTCTGCTTGCATTACCTTTTTTTTTTTTTCCTTCCATGTTGTCTACTTCTTCTATCAGTGCCCTCAAAATATTCATCGTAGTTATTCTCATCTATTTGATAGGAACAAAACTGCATCATTTGAGAGTCTGGTTCTAATGTTCACTTTGTCTCTAGACTGTGTGTGTGTGTTCTGATGAAAGTTAATCATATTAAATTAAGTAATAGGAACTGAATAAACAGGTTTTCCCATTTGACTAGGTGTTGTGCTATGTCAATTGTTTGCTATATTCATAGTACTCAAAGCTTCACATTTTTCTAATTTATTCGATTTTTATCTCCTCTCTTGACTTCCACTTAATTTTTACAAATGTACTCACTCCTAGAGCTGTTTCCATTGTAATCTATGTTACACGAACCTGTTGCTGGTGTGGGGTAAGGAGTGGGGGATGGAAGCATCCAGTAGCCCTAAGATTCTATCGAAGTGAACCTAAGACTCTGGGGAGTGACAGTCAGCAGGACCTCGTCAGTGGTACAGGGTCTCCCTCCTCTTGGGAGACAAGAAGACCAGAGTGGCTTAAAGTGGGAGGAGTGCTTTCCTCCCCCTGTGATAAGACACGAGTAGCATCTTTTTTTTCCGAGAGTAAATCTTTGTCACGGAGGATACTAGGTGTATTTTCAATAATAACTCTTCTCCTGCCAGAAAAACCAGGGGTTCTATCTCTGATCTTCACAGCGAGGAATTTGTGGGGTTCCGGAAGGTAAAGCCAATGGAGGGGTTCCTATGACTGTGGCCCCTGGGAGTTTCTGCCATGCTCATATCTCACTGTCCATTCCAGTGATGGGTCAAAGTTCGCATTTTGCTGTTTCTGCTAATTATTGTCTCTAACAGCTCTGCTCCAGATACACCTCTCCCAGATGTCACTCTGGGCACAGCCATCTCAAAAACTTCCAGGTGGCAGCTTTCTGGGACTGCAGTTTTATTTATGGGTTCAAGAGAAGTCATTGATTCTGTATATTCTTCTTCTTTTTTTTTTGGAGAGGTTTTTGCTATAGGGTACGTGCGCTCACCAGACAGACAGAGAGAGACAGACAGAGAGACAGAAAGCGAGAAATCACCCCCCAGGGGGGATGGCCACACCGCAATCCCTTCTCCTCTCAGGATCTTGGGCACGCACGCACACACGCCCGGCGTGAGTTTAAACCACCAGGTCCGGGACTCGAACCGCAGTCGACTACATGGGAGTCCAGCGACATAGCCATTACACTAACTGCTGGTCCCTTGTATATTCTTCTGTTTCTTATTTCAAAGGTGAGAGTGATGGTACTCAGGCTCTTTACATGTTAAAGATAAAAGAAATCGGAACATAAAGTTTAGAATGCAAAATAGTAAAACATATTAATTCTTTGCCCATCCTACACCCCTATAACTGACACCGGATTTTTAAAACAAGATCATGAACTTCTATCTGCTCGTACATTTTTTATGCTTTCTTATTTACATTCAGTCATTGCACATGAATATGGTTTTTTAAAGCATGCATGTGGTACATGACAATCGAATCAAGATACTAGCATAGACATCATTTCCAAAGAGAACTTTATATGGTGTCTGTTAAGTCACCACAGGAATTATGGCATGCCCATACACTACACACTTTTAAAGTTTATTTCATCTCACTTATTTACTTATTACATGGTATAGAAGGAGAGAGAAAGCCCATTCCCCTCCTCCAGCAGGGTCTCCATTCTTCAATCCACACCTAATTTCAGCCGACCTCAGGTCATGGACACACATGCTGCCCATATATTAGGAAGACCTCTGTCCTTGAGCTGGGAACCTTCCGTGTGGGGTTGCCTGGCGTATTCTAATACTGTTCCACTGGTTGGCTCTCTCTATTTAGACATTTTGTCATTCAAAATAAATATTAATTTTTACTAGTTTAAATTTAAAAATAAACTTCATAACATTAATAACTAAGGTACTACTCTAAAGTCTACCTAATACAAAGAGTGTTACCATTGCTAATCGAGCTTTGTAACTGTTCTTATGGCACTCACAGCCCATGCTTTCTTTGAACAATCTTTGTTTATACATTCGCTGACTCACAGACTTAGCCAAATAGTTATCTCTCACCTTCTGTTATTTGAACCTGTTCTAGGCACTTGCAATAGAGAGGTGATGAAATATCACTGTATCACAATATCTAAAGCTTTCTCTATGTAGTTTATAAGACATAGACACATCTTTTTAATTCCTACTTATCTCACAAGTACCTTTCAATAGAATTGTCAATAGTTTGAAAGATAACTACATGGTTTGTATTTCCCTATAAAAAATGAAGATGTAGGTCTTTTTATCCAAAAAAGCAGAAAAAGGACTCTCTCTGTAGCCTGGTAGGTAAGGGAGTCAGATCCCACATGACCCACGTTGGTTTGTGACCAAAGCCTGATGACTTGATAAATATGTCGGGTATGACCATAACCCATGTCTTCTCTCTCTGTCTCTTTGGAGAGTGCACATGCCCTCTGGCAAGCAAAAAAAAAGAAAAAAAAAAGGCAAGCAATAAAAGCCTCAAAAAACCAAAAACAAGTATCTTTAGAGATCCTAAAATATCATAAAACTTTATTCTTTCTTCTGCAGCTTTTCTCTTGACTTGCCCTGGTGTTTGTTCATTATTTAATACCTTCGCCAATATAGAAAAAGTTTTAAATTAAATTATTTGCATGACTTTTATGTTGTCTTCATATTATTCAATGACATTTTTAAATGCAAACATAAAGACATTTGACTTGTATGTAGAGTCACCATAATGTCTATGCTCATACATGTACACGTATGCTCGCTTCATTCCTCCACTCTATTTAGGAAACACAAGCTCAAATTAAATGATTAGATATTTCTTTTCTTTTTGCCTTTCTTTTCTTTTCCTTTCCTTTCTTGTCTTTTCTCTTTTTTTCTTTTGTTTTCTCTTTTGTTTTCTTTTCTTTTCTTTTTCTCCTTCCTTTTCTTTTTTCTTTTCTCTTCTTTTCTTTTCTCTTTTCTTTATTTTCTTATCTCTTTTTAATTTGCCAGAAAGTGCATTTGCCTGCTGGAGGGAGACAGAGGGAATGAGAGAGAAAACAGCCCCCCACAATGTGCCATGACTGATACAGAAAGTTGGGGTGCATGGGCCCAATACTCAAACAGGAACAGCAGGAAACTGAGTTTTTGTCTCCTGCTCACAAAGAATTAGAGAGACATGGACTGAGAGAGGGGATAGCAAAGCGGAGAGTTTATTGAAGGAATGGGAAGAAAATACTGAGTTCTCAAGCTGCGAGCGGGTTCCAGAAAGTGGGTTGCCAAAGAAGAACTGAGTGATGGGTTTTCATCCGTGTCAGAGGGGCTTCGTCCAGGCTTGTGCTAGGTGGTGCTTGAACACTCATTAGCCCCCACACATCACCACGGTGAGGGTCACATAATGGACGGGTCTAGTCATTCTCCTAATTTTGAAAAGGGTATGAAGGTCAGGAGAGCCTCTTTGTCTAAAAGCTTTGGGTCATAAAAATCATTATTATATTTTCTTGGGAAAATGTGGTCGGACCTGAAGAAAAGCCTGTAAGTCATGGTGCCCAGTTTAATCACTGAGTTACTGTTGCAAGCTATTTTCTTTGAACAGACAGTTGAGTTGTATTTCCAAATTAAAACTTAGCCATTGTGTGATTCCATTTTGGGTCAATACCCTAACTTTATTCTTAATGTCCTTGCCTCCTATTTAATTAAATATGCTACTGGGATGTTAGGGTGACAGTGTGATCAGGCCCAGCACCTGCAGTGGGACATGGGTTCTTGACTTACACTCAATGAAGAATTAGATATGCAGACACAGAGAGGGGATAAGAAGTGGAGTTAATAAATAAAGAGAGGGAAAGAAGAACAGAGCTCCCAAGCAGGGACCGTATCCTGGAGAATGGGTTGTCAAAGAGGAGCTGGGGCAGAAAGTTTTTATTTTGGTCAGGAAGGGTTTTGTCAGGGCTTGTTTTCGGTGGGGCTTGCCCGAAAATCTCCCCCCAATATACACATATACCCCTCTGTGGTGAAGGGAACATGCTGGATGGGTATGGCTATTTTTCTAATTTTGGAGTGAGTATGAAGCTCAGGAGATTCTTTGTCTAGAAGCTTTGGCAATTAAAAAACACTACCTTATTTCCTCTTAGAGTGTGATAGAGTTTGGACAAAAGCCTTTGTTTGAGGTCATGCTGCATAGGTCAATCACTGAGTTACTGTTGCAAGCCATTTCTCTTAAGTAAGGCGCTGAGCTGTTGTGTCTCTATTATGTCACTGAACGCCCACATAACCAACCACAGTTCGAGTCTCAGACCCAGTGCCTTGAAACTCATGCTGTACATCCGTGCCTGCATCCCCAAGATTCCGGAAGGAGGAGAAGCGATTGCAGCATGGCCATCCCCCTAGGGGGTCATTTTTCACTTTCCTTTTCACTGTCTTCATCTCTGTCTCTTTCTGGCAAATGCACATGCCTTAAGGCAAAACAAAACTAAACAAAACAAGACAAAAAAACAAAAAACAAAAACAAACCTCTACCAAAAAAAAAAATATATGGCCATTTTATGATTCTATTTTGAGCCTATGCCCTAACTATATTCTTAGGATCCCTGTCTCCTACTTCATGATCAAGTTGCAATACCTTCTCAACCATTTCTTCCTCTATTAGGGATTTTGGGCAGACACAAACACACTCCCAGTGTGCTTATCAAGCCACTAGTGCGGTCCTCAAACCATGCAGTTGGCCATGTGGGGTCCATTCACCTCAGCCATCATACTTCCAGGTGGTCTAAATCATTACAGGTTTCATCATGGTGATAACAGAGAACAGAGAACTAAACCAAGCATAGGGTCTTTCTTAGCACAGATCTTGCATGACAGCACAGGTGGCAGGCCCATGAAGCCAGTCATGCAATATCGATTTTACACTCTTCAAATACTTTCTCTTCTTGGCTTCTGAATGTCCGACTCCATTTGCATACTGTGTTTTCTGAGCTCTCCTTCTTGGTATGTTCCAAGCCTGTCCTTATACATGCCCTAATCACCAACCGGACCATGCTTTAGGGCACATCAGGTTTTGATGACCTCTAAGTCTACCTAGCTTTGAATTCTCTACCAAACTCCAGACTCATGTATCCAACCATCGATCCAAACACTCCTCCACCTACATATTCAATAGGCATCCTCAAACTTGTTACACCCTAAAACAAGTCTTTATTTCAACCATAATCTGTATTTTCTCAGTCTTGGCAGTCTTGGAAATGACACGTCTATTCACTCAGACCAAAGATCTTGGTATCCTGCTGAAGTTCCTTCTTTCTTTGACCACACACATCACATCCATCTGTAAATTCTTCCATCTTTACCTTCAGAATATTGCCCTAATCCAAGCACTTTTGTTTTTGTTTTTTGCTTTTGCTATAGTGTGTGCGCACTAACCAGAGAGAGACAGAAATAGAGAGACAAGGAAAGTGAGAAATCACCCCCTCTTCCCCACGCCTAGAACGGATGGCCATGCTGCAATCTACTCTTTTCCAGTTTCCTGTTAGGATTTTGGGCACCTACACACATGCATGCACCTGGCATGATCTTCATGCTGCTGGGTCCATACTCAAACGTGTAGTTGGCCATGTGGATCCATCCCTTAACCCCACACCATTTGCAGGTCCCGAAGCACTTTTGACCGTTACCACTGTTCTGGATAATTCCTTCGTTGAAGGCACCATCATCTCACACCTGAACTAATGTTAATACTTTCTAACTGAGCTCCAAGATGCTTTCTTTTCCTCTAAAAGCCTATTTTCCTATCAGTAGTCAAAGCAATTCCTTTAGTGAATCAGATAACGTTGCTGCCTCTGACAGACCTCTCTAGTGGCGACCTTTGTGACAAATGAATAATCCTCTTCAGGATCCACATGAACCTACCTCCTCTGGCTCTTCCTCCAAATACCTCTCTGCTCTCCTGCTCCACTCTCAGTGCCTCTCGCATTGCACCTCACGGCTGATCAAGCTTAGGTTTCCGAGCCCTGCGCTTGTACAGGCTCCTCCTAAGTCTCTAGGTGGGGCCCTGATAATGTGTCCATTGGATCACCAGGATTAGTCAGGGCTGCTGCTGTTTCCACAACAACTTGTCCTTCTGCTTTCCTTCCCTGCCAGGTGACAATGGTGAAACCCTTCATATAGTATATAAACCCCTTTTCTTCACCATTAAAAAAAATGCCAGCTACAATAATACAGTCTCCAATAGAAGGTTTCTAAACGCAGTTCTTAGGCCAGGACAGCAGACAACAACCTGACGGCCTGTGAAAGCCACTGTCCCTGTCCTGTGCCACTAAACACTCCTCATCATCCCCAGGACCAGATCCCAAAATAGGACCATTGTGTTGATCAAAGTTTTGCAACACAGGAACAATGATACTTCACAAACTCAAACACAAATAAAATAAAGCAAGACTTTCTCTTAAAGTTGCTAATGCTCTAATTATAACTGAAAGATTTTTTAAACTTTTCACCAAAATGAATGAGAAATGTTAGACACCTGATTCCATGTACAGATAGAGTACTCGTGTATATTTTCTTGAAATTCGTTATAAAAGAACTGAGGGAAATAGTAGGATAAAAACGTACAATCTTTGAAATAAAAGTGATACAGTTAGGCAATAAAAGCATTTAAAATTATTTTGATACCAAAGAGCAATATGAAAAGCAGAAAATCCTATCTCACCAAAGTAGTAATTTGTCGAAAGAAATATATCCATTTGATAAGAAGTAGAGACTAGAGTCTTAAATTGTTTGATAATTTAATTAGTTAAGATGAAAGAATAGCTCGAACAGAATGCAGAGAAAAATAAATTTCCTGCGCTTTGACAAGAAATATTGACATTAAGTAGATAATATGAAACTGATAGTACAGCATTGCATTTACTACACATCTGTAACGATCTAATATTGTCAGTTCAAAATGTTTTTAAAATTACTGCAGGGGACCAACAGGAGGCATAGTGGTTAAGACACTGATCTCCCACGTGGCCTACCGTGGTTCGAGTCCCGGACATGGCAGCTTAAAATTCACTCCAGGTGCGTGTGTGTGTGTGTGCCCAAAATCCTGAGAGGAGAAGGAGGAGAAGGGATTACAGTGTGGCCATTCCCTTTCGGGGTGATTCTCACTTTCCGTCGCTCGGTCTCTATCTCTTCGGTGAGCACAGGCACCCTATAGCAAAAAAAAAATCTCTTATATAAATAAATAAATAGTTACTATATAAGAAAAATGAAAATGCTCTGAAACTTTATATATGTGAAGAAACTTTCTATATGTAAAGAACGTTCCAGACCTTCCCAAACATTGGACAGTCAACTTAAAAATTTATATGACAATAAAGTAGGAGAAATTTTTCTAATCTCTCAGTAAAGAAAGAAAACATGACCCTCAAAAATAAAAAAAAAAAAAATTAAAAAAAAGGAGAAAGTAAAGAAAAACAAACTACAACCAGTTACACTAAGGAAAAGAACCCATTACGTTTCTTTTCTATCTTTGGAAATCACAGCCATATGGGAGGTGTTCACGATCACTCAGCTGGGGGAAGTAGTGGCACAGTGGTAAAATGCAATGCTCTATGGAAGGATTACATGGAAAGGTCCCTGGTTCAAGTCTGAAGGCCTCCCTGTGTAATTGGGACACACATGTGCTCATGAGCCAGGGCTGGGTCCATTAAGGAATTGAGACCCTATTGGGAGTACTAGGTCTCTCTCTATCTCTCTCACTCATTGAAGAAATAAACTTACCAACAGAGTGTACAACCAGAGTAAATAAAAAATCATACAAAAGGATGTCAGTTATTTAATAATCAATTAGGATTTTCTTAAACTTATACTATTTGTGTTATCAAATATTTTTAAATTTCTAATTTATTATGATTTATTTTCTCATTAAAAGAAATCTTTGTTTTTGTAGCTAAATTTATTTGACTTTTTTCACATTTTTAAAAAAGGGTCATACCAGGTGGTTCCCCACTCTCCCCTCAAACTGAAGACCGTATCTCTCCTCGCTGATATCTTCGGTGATGACCAATCCAAATGCCAACTCCCCCGCCTCTCCCACCCTCCAGTCACCCTGTCTTTCTTCCTCTTTGATACTTGCTTCCCTGGCACTTACTATTGATTATTTTAATGACAGCTATCCCTCCTGGGGTTCTAGAACAGGGCCTAGTTCATGGGCCAGCTGGGAAAGTGAATCTGAAACATAAGGGTTCATATATCGCACTCTTTCAATACAGTCTCTAAGTATTAATACACATGAGCTCTGCGAACATTTGTGGATAAATGGAATTAAAGGGTGAGTTTATTTTGGTGCAAAAAATGTGTAAATCGCTGCATAATTTTTTTCATAATACACATTTCCCATGAGGTTTTCGAAGACCCTTTATATATCATGTTTTGCTTTTATACTACCATATGAAAACTGGAGTTCACAGCAGAATTACAATATAGCAAATGAGTATTTGGCAACATTTTTGAATATCATTAAGTGACTATATATTACACAATGACTATTCATGAAGAATTGTGTAAGGACGTTATTAATGTGAGAAAATGTAGGGTTTTTTTTAAAATGGTCTATATTCTAAACATTTATAGTATATTATGAGAGATGAAGATTTATATACCTACCACACAGCAAAATCAACTAACTATGTATGTCAGTGAAATTAGTAAAATCAGGAGAAGCACAATACATTTTTCTAATAACTTAAAAAAAGAATTTGGTTTAAGCTCTGTATGTTAACTTAAGCTGATATGGTTTGAGGTTGTTTTGTTCAGCCAGACTTTATTTTGTTTTGACAAAATTCCATTTTTTCTAAATGTAGCTCATTTGTTACTGGGAATTCCAGGCTGGAGAAAGAGGGGAGATGAGCCTGTTTGATTCAGGTCAGTACTTCCCAAGACGTACGTCTGCTAAAGAACAATATACAACAGACACATTTTATTTTACTTGATTTATCATTATTTGTTTAACTTTATTTATCATTATTTTTTTAACTTGCTGCAGGGCATGTGTGTTCAGCAGAGAGAGACAGAGAGAAAGAGAGAGTGCAAAAGTGAGAAAGCAAGCTGCCAGGTCTGTGACTAGAACCACAGTCAGCCATGTGGGAATCCAGCACCTCAATCACCATGCCACCTCTTGGCCCTAAGTCATGATATTTTAAACAAACAAGAGGTGGATGGGTTTTGTTTTCTTCTCTAATATTCTGAGTGATATGTCTTAGGGTTATAGGATACATATTAAGAGATTAATTTCTAATATTTTCATAACATGAGCTTTTAATAAGAATCTTGGTGGGACCAGCAGTTAGCGTAATGGCTATGTCGCTGGACTCCCACGTGGTTGACCGCGGTTCGCATCCCAGACCCGGTGGCTTAAACTCACGCCGGGCGCATGTGCGTGCGTGCCCAAGATCCCAAGAGGAGAATGGAGGAGAAGGGATTGCGGTGTGACCATCCCCCCTTGCGGGGTGATTTCTCACTTTCTATGTCTCTGTCTCTCTCTGTCTGTCTGGCAAGTGCACGCGCCCTATAGCAAAAACCTCTCAAAAAAAAAAAGAATCTTGGTCGTATCTTTTTGGTCTCTGTGTTATCGTTGAGATTGGTTTGTTGACGTATTGGGTTGTCAGGAAAGTCATGATGCATTTTTCTATATAAAAACAGAAAAATATCTCATGATTTTCCCAACTACTAAATAGAATTTGGAGTAATTCTGATCTCAACCCACTTTTTGGGGCAGGGGTGGGTTTCATTGTAGAATGAAGCAAACTGCCAATACTAAAACGGTTGCTCTTTGTGGAAATCAACATATGATGTTTAGTAACAATAAAAACTAGCCTGTAGTCTTACTTTTATTCTGCTTATTAAGGTAAAATAGTGCAAGTTTGAATACCAATTTCATCACTTGGCCAGCTGTGTAAATGTGGGCAGTTTGCTTGGCATTTTTAAGGCTTATTTTCCTTGTAAGTAAAGTGATCTTACTAATTTTACCCTTCTTAAAGGATTCCTGTAAGACAGGAGAGCATCCATGAGAAGCACCTAGCATAGAACCTTGTATACGGGGACCTGTCAGAACACGAGACACCAACCAGTCATGTCTAGCTGACATTCCAAGAGGAGGGCTTTATTTGTTACTTGTCCCTGTATAGCTCATCATAAGGAGGTATGAGGTTCTGCTGCTCCAGGGAGAGACTGAAGCAAGAATGCTAACAAAATAAACCCACGAAAATGAGCCCATATGTCATATGTTACATCTTCAGAAGGTACCAACACGTGTGACTCTTGTAGGAAAAAAAAAAACACACACACACACAAGATGTGTATTTTGTTTCTTGAGTAAAATAGAACAGGCAGAGCCAGCCTGTGGCATGGTGATTAAAGTGGCTGAATCCCACATGGTCAATTTTGTAGTATGAGTCCTGGGCCCAGCGACTTGAAAAACATGCCAGGTACATGTGTGTACATGCCTATCATCACAAGAGGAAAAGAGAGGAGAGGATTGTGGTGTGGCCATCCCCCCAGGGTGTGACTTCTCACTTTCTCTCTTTCTGTCTCTCTATACCTCTATCTCTTTCTGGTGAGTGCACACACCCTGCAGCAAAGACTAAAGAAAAAAATTGAATAGGCATACATCACGTGATGAGAATGAGAGAATGAAAAGTGAACAGTACACTAGTAAATTATGCCTCTTCTATAAATCTCAGCACATTCATCTCCTGCCTTAATCTGTTACGTGTTCTGTGTAACCTGGGTACATGGATGTGAACACCGTCCTGTGCACGTGGGAGCCTGATGACATCCACTGTGACGCCACTGTCCTCTGTGCAGCTCTCTGGAGAGACAATGGCTCTCTCTCCTCGGTCACTTGGGCCTGGAATGGAGCATGTCCTTGCCGTGTTCACCATGGTAACTCCCTCTCCCTTGGCGAATAAAAGAAGCCATGTAAGGACATTACACCATTCTCACTACCTTTAGAAATGAGAACTCCCTCTCTGTTCTAGATGTAAAACTTGGCTGCTGTCATTGTTTCCAGCACGAATTCTCTCTATCTTCAAGATAATATTTCTGATTTTCTGGACATCTTAAGAATAAAGTCATGTGAGCATTCTACTCCAGGTTCAGATAATATAAGGTTAATTGTGCAGGATTTTAAAATAGCAATAAAACTGAATAAACTTGGTCTTAGTATTTTCACCACGTGGTAACAATTCTAAACAATGTCAGTATTCAGAAGTCTTTTTCTTTTTTCTCTCTCTTTCTCTCTTTTTTTCATTTTTTAGAGAGATTTTTGCTATAGGGTGCACATGCTCACCAGATAGAGACAGAAAGAGAGAAAGTGAGAAGTCACCCGCCAGGCAGGATAGCCACACAGCAAACCCTTTCCTCCATTCTCATCTAGGGATTTTTAAATTTTTGCCACAGGGTCTGTGCACTCTGCAGAGAAAGACGGAGAGAGACACGGAGATAGGGAAACTAAGAAATCAACACCCAGAGAGTGGCCATGCCACAGTCCTTTCTCCTTCATTCTCCTCTAGGGATTTTGGGCACCATGCACATACTTGGTGTGTCTTTTTTTTTGGAGAGGTTTTTGCTATAGGGCACGTGCTCTCGCCAGCCAGACAGACGGAGACAGAGAGACAGAAAGCAAGAAATCACCCCCCAGGGGAGATGGCCACGCCACAATCCCTTCTCCTCCATTCTCCTCTCGGGATCTTGGGCATTCACGCATGCGCGCCTGGCATGAGGTTAAGCCACTGGTTCCGGGACTTGAACCATGGTTGGCTACATGGGAGTTCAGCAACATAGCCATTATGCTAACTGCTGATCCCAGGAACAAATATTTTGAACAGAGGAAATTGAGAGGAGGGGATATAAGCAGTAAGTAGTATACCTAGAATATTTAATGCCCTCTCTTCTATATACCCAAATTATTTTTACTAATAGCCAAATAAATCCAGAAATAATGATCACACACACACACACACACACACACAATGTGAACACCGTCCTGTGCACGTGGGAGCCTGATGACATCCACTGTGACGCCACTGTCCTCTGTGCAGCTCTCTGGAGAGACAATGGCTCTCTCTCCTCGGTCACTTGGGCCTGGAATGGAGCATGTCCTTGCCGTGTTCACCATGGTAACTCCCTCTCCCTTGGCGAATAGAAGAAGCCATGTAAGGACATTACACCATTCTCACTACCTTTAGAAATGAGAACTCCCTCTCTGTTCTAGATGTAAAACTTGGCTGCTGTCATTGTTTCCAGCACGAATTCTCTCTATCTTCAAGATAATATTTCTGATTTTCTGGACATCTTAAGAATAAAGTCATGTGAGCATTCTACTCCAGGTTCAGATAATATAAGGTTAATTGTGCAGGATTTTAAAATAGCAATAAAACTGAATAAACTTGGTCTTAGTATTTTCACCACGTGGTAACAATTCTAAACAATGTCAGTATTCAGAAGTCTTTTTCTTTTTTCTCTCTCTTTCTCTCTTTTTTTCATTTTTTAGAGAGATTTTTGCTATAGGGTGCACATGCTCACCAGATAGAGACAGAAAGAGAGAAAGTGAGAAGTCACCCGCCAGGCAGGATAGCCACACAGCAAACCCTTTCCTCCATTCTCATCTAGGGATTTTTAAATTTTTGCCACAGGGTCTGTGCACTCTGCAGAGAAAGACGGAGAGAGACACGGAGATAGGGAAACTAAGAAATCAACCCCCAGAGAGTGGCCATGCCACAGTCCTTTCTCCTTCATTCTCCTCTAGGGATTTTGGGCACCATGCACATACTTGGTGTGTCTTTTTTTTTGGAGAGGTTTTTGCTATAGGGCACGTGCTCTCGCCAGCCAGACAGACGGAGACAGAGAGACAGAAAGCAAGAAATCACCCCCCAGGGGAGATGGCCACGCCACAATCCCTTCTCCTCCATTCTCCTCTCGGGATCTTGGGCATTCACGCATGCGCGCCTGGCATGAGGTTAAGCCACTGGTTCCGGGACTTGAACCATGGTTGGCTACATGGGAGTTCAGCAACATAGCCATTATGCTAACTGCTGATCCCAGGAACAAATATTTTGAACAGAGGAAATTGAGAGGAGGGGATATAAGCAGTAAGTAGTATACCTAGAATATTTAATGCCCTCTCTTCTATATACCCAAATTATTTTTACTAATAGCCAAATAAATCCAGAAATAATGATCACACACACACACACACACACACACACAATTGTCTAAATCCAATTTTGCATTGAAGCTTCTTCACATGCACTTACTACTTTAACACGAGGTTTTGTAGGTTCATGGAGCATACACTATCTCCAACATTTCCAAACCATTATGAACCTTCTCTTGAAATACATACTTACACCCAAGTCTAATGTGTAGGAACCCACTATATACAACTGAGGGTTTTCTTAATTCGCTTCCATACGCACTAAGATGTTTATGAAGGGAAATTAATGAAACGGTTCTAATTTTGGTTGTTGGGATTTTTCTTCTTTTAGATTTTTAGCTTTAGGGAATGTGTGCTCACCAGCGAGAAAGTGAGAAGTCATCCCCCAGGAGGATGGCAATGCTGCAATTGTTTGTCCTCTCTTCTCCTCCCTGGGTCATGGGCGTGCACGCACTCATGCCCAGTGTGATTTTCGAACTGCTGGATCAGGGGCTTGCCTGTGGTTGGCCATGTGAGAGTCCAGTGCATTAGCTTCCACGCCACATGCTGGCCCTGAAACTGTGCTAAATTGACGCTAAAGTCAATTACATTTTAAGATTACTGGTAAATACAGTTGGTTAGAATACAACCCATAAAAGGATTTCTGAATACTTGGGCTGGCAGGTGGTATAGGGTTAAGACTCTGGATCCTACATGGCTGACTTTGATTTGAGTCTCAGTCCTCATGGCTCCAAAAACACACCAAGGGGACCAGCAGTTAGCATAAGGGCTATGTCGCTGGACTCCCACGTAGTCGACTTCTCTTCTCCTAACTTCTCTTTCTACCAACCTCCAAAATCCCCTTTTCAATCTCCCCTCTAAACTACAAAATTTCTTTCATTATTTCATAAGGAAAATATTACAAATAACTTACCATCTCTGAGGGTTTTTTGTTTTTGTTTTTGTTTTTGTTTTTTTGAGAAAGATGTTTTGCTATAGGGTGCATGAGTTCTCCAGAGACACAGAGAGAGGGGAAGTGAGAAATCCCCTAATGGGATGACCATGCCACAATCCCTTCTCCTCCATTCTCCTTTTTAGATTTTGAGTGCATGCACGCGTGCACACACACACACACACACACACACATTGAGAGTTTCAAGTGGCTGAGTATAGGACTCAAATCGCAGTCAGCCCTGTGGGAGTTCAGTTCCTTAACCACCATGCCACCTACTGGCCTCTTTTCATTTATTTCTTTTGTTTCGGAAACTACAAGACTCATTTTACAATTCAATAATGAATACAGTGCCCTTACTCTAAGACTTAAAGTAGTATTATCAATTTATATGAGGATGGTATTTCTAAGAATGGAAATAAGCAGAGAGCAGATAACATGAAAATTAATAGAATTAATATATAATATATCTGCCCATTGTCTCTCACTTACCCAAGAAATGGATGGACAGGACTTAAAAAAAAACATTAAAATAATTTTTATTTTTTTTTTTGGGAGAGATTTTCACTGTAGGGTGCGTGCGCTCGCCAGACAGACAGAGAGAGACATAGAGACAGAAAGCGAGAAATCACCCCCCAGGGGGGATGGTCACGCCGCAATCCCTTCTCCTCCATTCTCCTCTCGGGATCTTGGGCACGCACGCACACGCGCCCGGCGTGAGTTTTAAGCCACCGGGTCCGGGACACGAACCGCGGTCGACTACGTGGGAATCCAGCGACATAGCCATTACACTAACTGCTGGTTCCCAAAATAATTTTTTTAAAAGGAGAAAAAATGATGCAATCAAGAGACATGGTAAACATGAGATCTATGAGGTGCCACCAATTTAACACTGCATTCTGTTATAGCAAACAGGGTTTTTATTGTTTGTTTTCTTGGTGTGTCTGGTTTTTGTTTTGTTTTTGCATAGGATGCATGCACTCTCCAGAGAGAAAAAGAGAGACAGAGGGAAAGTGAGAAATTCCCTTTGCTTCCATTCTTCTCTTGGGATTTTGGGCACAAACCCACCTGCCATGCCTGGAGTGAGTTTCAAGCCACAGGGTCCAGGACTTGAACTGTGGTCAGCCATGTTGGAGTCCAGTGCCTTAACCACTACTCCACCTGCTGGCCCCCCTAAATTGGCATCTTTTTTAGGGGAAGGCTTCCTATAGGATGTGTGTACTCACTAGAAAGACAGAGATAGAAAGGAAGAAATCACCCCTTCCCCCATTGCAATACCTTCTCTTCCATTCTCCTCTAGGGATTTTGGGCACACATCATGGGCATGATGCCTCTGGGTTTGTGACTCGAACCATCGACCATGTGGGAGTCCAGAAACACAACCATTATGCCATCTGCTAGCTCCATAAATTACCATCTTAATACCTCTTCCCCTGTATGCGTCTGTCATCGCAGACTTTGCTTCCCTGCCTGCTACTGTAACTGAGCTGTGCAAACTCCAGGCAAGGCCAGTCACCTCAGCTTAGGAGATAGATCCTGTCCCTGTCCACCTGTCTCAGGGAAGGCAACCCCATAATTCTCACAAGGTCCCAGACCCTGTCGTCTTGGCTGAATCATGCCCATCACATCGCTCTTGTTGACATTTTGTTTTAGCTTTACATGAAGGAAAAAAATTCTTCCCTGAGCCTGTTTTCTTACAATTACTGTCCCATTTCTCTGCCCATCTTGCAATAAGTCCCCTTAAATTTTTTGTCTATATCTTTATTATTGATATTTCTAGCCTAATTTTTTCTTAAACCCATTCAACGGGTCTTTGATATTCAGCACTTACTAATGAGACAGCTTTTGTGATGGCCACCTGTGATTTCTGCTGCTCTGTGCAGTCATTCTTCTCACTCGCTCTCTGGGCCACCTCCTCTTATCTCCTTTTCTACCTTGTACCTTCTCAGTCTTTTGCGTTGGTCCTGGGAATTTCAAAGACATCCCCTGCTCAGCCCTAGTAACTCTCCTCTGTCTCCTCTGTCATGCCATTGCCCGTTCTCTCTATAACATCATTTGGTCTCATGATTTTCATAAACTCCCTCACCAAGGTCTCACAGTCCAGAGCTCTGCATTGATCTCCAGACTTGGTGGCTTATTTGATATCCCAGCCTACATCATCTAATAGATGTATGAACTAAATATGGCCAAAAACAAAGTCATGACCTTTTCAATATTAAAAGCAGAACACTCTTGCAGCGTTCCCTATTTCAGTAAATGACCCTTTAAGTTGTCACAGTTAAGACTATTTAATGATGGGGCAGCAGGTGGAGAATTGGTTAAGGTGTGGGACTCCCACACGGCCGACTGCATGTTGAGTCCTGAACTGGTGGCTTGAAAATCACACCAGGAACATATATGTGTGTACCCCAAAATTACAAGAGGAGATTGGAGGCCAAAGAATTGCAACATGGCCATCCCCCTTGGGTGATTTCTCACTTTCCCTCTCACTGTCTCTCTGTCTCTCTCTCTCTCTCCAATGAGCAAGCACTCCTTATGACAAAACCTGGAACAAAAAGATCCTTAGTGAAATGTACATCTTTTTTTTTATTCTTTTTTCCAAAATCCACATCCAATTCATTGTCACCCACTCCCAGTTGTACCTTTCCATGCAATCTTTATGAATACTAACCTGATCTAAGTACCATTTAATTTTCACCTGACTTTCTGTAAAGCCCTTCTAGTAGACCCCCTGCTTTTGCTCTTATTCCTGCCCATATGCCAGTCTCAAGAAAGGGCCCAGTGTTATTCTTTCAAAATGTAAATAGAATACAAGAGGATTTCCAAAAGTTTGCGGAAAATGAAATAAAAGTACAAGTTTATTTTTCTGCAAATAATTGAAAGCCACATATAGTTGTTTCTAAATATGTGTTTTCTGTAAACTATTTGAAGACCACTCTTCTAGGCACAGAGCGCTAGGCAATTCCCTACTGGAGGAGTCCGACCCGGTGAGACCCCAGGATCTGTCTGAGCCCCCCGACCTTTGAGCTCCGCTTCCAGTTGGATCAACATGTTGGCAAGACCACTGTTGTGCTCCCCCCCCCCCCACCTTGGAACAAAGCTTGGGTCAATTAGCATGTCAGCAAGCTTGTTT
>NW_006159925.1:2180308-2193476 GCF_000334495.1 Tupaia belangeri chinensis | reverse complement strand
AGGAACTGCACTAGACCCACCCTTAATCCACCCCTGAATAGGAACTGCACTAGACCCACCCTTAATCAAACCCTGAATAAAATCTATGTTCTTTATTGTTAAAAACTTTGAGTTGTTAATTAAAACACTAGCCCCTCTCCCATTTACTTGTAACACATTTTCAATAAAAAGGCACGATAATTCCTAGCAGTTGTCACTCCTCAGAGGGCGACCTCTGAGGGGTGTCTGGCATAGGATGTGCATGAAAAGGCATCGAGGCCTCTGTCTTCTGTTCACCTTCGCCGCCTTCGTCGAGATAACCCACCCACGCCGAGGCTGGACCCCAGCACCCTATGGTGCTCCGAGCCACAGTCATTTCATCCAGTGGCCAACATGGCCGTCCAGTACAAACCAGCTGCTACTGGTTCAGGCCATGCTCCTGTCGCTCCCCTGCCACCAAGGCTGACACAGACACACTGCCCACAGTCGGTCCTTGAACACTGAGATATCCCAGCTCAATATGTTTGTGCTCTCTTCCCTTTGCTTTGATAACACTTCCCACAAATATCTATATAAATTCTGTGCACAGTTACATTGCAGAAATATTAATGCGTCTGATCACAGGATGCTGGGAGAGACCTAGTTAAAGCATCACTTCAAAAGGCATATGCACCTTCTAGCTTTCTAAAATACAAACATTCTGAATTCTGAAGCTAATTCAGCACAGAAAGTTTACAGATGGATGTCGCAGAGCTGTGAGGATTGTATACCCAACTAAGTGTGTGTGTGTACATATGAGAAATTTAAGGCTTGTTTTTGGGATAGTTTTTACCAAAGACTTTTATTTTTCCTCAAGGACTGTTGATAAAGTCTACTCTCCTTGGGACCAGCGGTTAGCGTAATGGCTATGTCGCTGGACTCCCATGTAGTTGACCACAGTTTGAGTCCCGGACTTGGTGGCTTAAACTCACCAGGTGCGTGTGCATGCATGTCCCAGATCCCGAGATGAAAACGGAGAAGAAAGGATTGTGGTGTGGCCATTCCCCCTGTGGGGTGATTTTTCGCTTTCTGTCTCTCTGCCTCTTTCTGTTTTTCTGGTGAGCCCATGTGCTCTTAAAAAAAAACCCCAAAAAAAAAAAAAAAAAAAAAAAAAAAAGTCTACTCTCCAGATAAGATGCAGTTTCCCAAATTTTATTCAGATCTCTACAACAATCCTTCAGATACTTGCTATTATCTTCATTTTTAGAAGACAAAACTGAGACTAAAATCACAAAATTACTTCAAGATGACAGAGTTTAAGAAAAAAAAAAAACTTGAATGAAAAGCAAGATAAAATTGATTTTAAAGTTAATGATTTCTCAAAAGTATTTTTAAGCAATAATGAAAATAGGCATAAACCTCTTTATATAGTTCAAATTTAGCCAAAAAGCTTCAATAAAGAATGTTTAATGACATTAAAGCCAACCTAATCAACAATATCTACCCTTTGTTTTGTTTTGTTTTTTTGACAGAGAGATTTTTGCTATAGGCCACGTGCACCTGTCAGAGAGAAAGAGAGAGACAGAAAGTGATAAATTACCCCCAAGGGGGGATAGCCACATTGCAATCTCTTCTCTCCATTCTCCTTCAGGATTTGGGGCACACATGCAGCCAGTGAGAGCCTCTAAGTCCGGGACTCAAACCACAGTTGACCATGGAGGAGTCCAGCACCTTAACCCTTATGCCACCTGCTGGGCCCAACAGTAGCTACTCTTAAAAGTCATTGTGACTCTATTATATTAACAATGTGAAGGCTTTGGTGACAGGCGTTGGATTAATTTTGTCTTTATACTCAGCAAAGGATTCAATAAAAGATTTGTCTGATGAATGAATTTGCATTGAAGAGCTGTATGATACTGCCATTGTTCTCCAGTGACATAAAAGCTTTTTAATAGAGAAAAGAAGAAAATAAATCAGTCTTTTGCTTCAAGTTAAGCAATTAGTTTGCCTGCCATGTGACTTTTGGCCCTATGCTTATTTGCATATCACATTGTCATGATTATCCACGCAATTTAGGCAAAAATGTGCTTGTTGAAAAAATGTATTTGAAATACATCATGACTGGTTTATTTATGAGCGTATTCCACATGCTGAATACAAGCCTTCCCTAGTTTGCTAGTGATTAATCAATCATTTTAAAGTAGATACTTTTAAATTTTAGCTTATCTTTCTGTGGGCATTGTGTATTACTTTAATGTCCTGGACGTGCATGTGAAAGATATTTAACTTAATACTTACTGCTCGTATCAATTCGTTTGCGATAAATTGAATTAGGCTTTAGTTCTGAATCCGATTCTTTTTCTACTCTTTGGATTAAAATACATATGTGAAATGAGTTTCTTCTGCCGAATTTTACCTTCGTATCCATTGTATAAATTTATGTTCCCACTTTCTCTACGCATTTCCGTGTCTTCTTGTGAAACTCTCAGTGGCCTTGAGAACACGTTATTACAGACGTGCAACTGGATCACGCACACTAGCCATTCTTGAAATTTCTAGTCGTGCCTTCAGAGAGAGTAATAGTATAACAAGCAAATTAAAGAGCCATGAGAAACAATGGAAAACAAGTTTGTGTCAAAGGGATGAATGGCGGCAATTGAAAATGAGCCACCTGCTTCTCATTAAGCAAACACGTGATGCGGCATCTAATTCAGTAGCTAAAAAATGCATTTCGTCTCCCAGGATCTCTTATCACACTAGAATGTTGGCTGCCGAAAGTGATAGCAGGGGAGCAATGTTCTGAAACGGTCTCTTACAGGATCTTCAGGGCAGTGCAAAGGGATCTTCAAAACCCGAAGTCTTTTATCAAGTGATCACAAGACAAGGCTTCCTCGGTTTTAATCCTGGAGTTAGCGCAGAAGGAAGTCCTTCACAGCCATGGGCAGTTACACCCGTATTGTTTCCATTTCTGCGGGAGAGGCTGAGGTAGCTATACCAGCATCCCCAGGAAGGCTTGCTAACCCAAATGGCATTCACCCTGTCCCAGATTTCAGATTCAGTACCAAGGCCACCTTCGTGGCAAGTTCCTTGAAGGGGCTAACACTGTTGGGATCACTGTCAGGAAATCACTGGACTGGTGAAGACCTAAAGAATAAGAAAGGGTTTCAAAAGAATCTTAAAAAACTATTATGGGGGCCAGCAGGTGGGGTGGTGGTTGAGGCTCTGGGATCCATATGGCTGACCACAGTTCAAGTCCCGGATCTGATGGCTTGAAAATCACACCGAGTGTATGTGTGAGCATACCTAAATCCCAGGAGAATGGAGGAAAAGGGATCACAGTGTAGCCGTCTGCAGAGGGGTGACTTCTCACTTTCCTTCTCACTGTCTCTCTCTGTCTCTCTCTGGCATATGCATGTGCCCTATGCTAAAAACCTCAAAAAAAAACTATTAATTTTATGTTAAACAGGTTTACTAACACATATAAACATGCACTTTAAATAATAATTTAATCTTATTGGAAAACTTGATTTGCCTCCAATTTTAAGTGGGCGATAAAGAACCAAAGTAAAGGGGTGCCCCACCTAAGCATTATATTATTTGATTCCTAGTTGTGGACCTTGGTGATTCTCACTGTGAATACACACACGTGTACATGTGCACACACACACAAGCTGGTTGATGGTGGGTAATTAGAATAATATTTTGCTAAACATTACTCTCCTTTCTGATTAAGTCTGTCTATGATCCTAAGGATCTTGTAAGAATAAATATGATAAAACAATGCATGTAAATACGGGTCAGGCATGTGCATTTCCAGCATGCTGGAATGAAGAACCACAACGCCACTATGGGAAGACGGGGAGGTACGGCCAGAAAGTCAGGTAATTCTTGCCTATTAGACTTTGATCTTAAGAGCAAAAGCAGTGCTCTACTCATGTAAGCACCAAGCCTCCTTCTACCAGGCAATGAAGGAATAATGCTTCCTTTCTCCACAGGGAGGAAAAAAAAAAAGTGCCACGGCATTCACGTTTCTGTGCAACTCTGCAGCTATATATAATTCGCCTTCTCTAGAATCTACTGTTTGAAAAGCAGCTGAATCTAGAGCGGCCTTCCAACCCAACTGATGATGGAGCAAAGGAAGGTGATCGCAGGACACAGCCTGTGCTGAAAGGAAGACAAACAGGAGAACCATATTTGTTGTAACAATTAAGTCAAATTAAAATAATTCTATTAACAACACAGTATTTTCTAGACACTAGGGTATATTAGACATTAAGAATACCGCACACTGGGCCAGCAGATGGCATAGTGGTTACGCTGCTGAACTCCCACATGGCTGACCACGGTTCAAGTCCCAAACTCAGCAGTTTGAAATTCATGCTAGGCACGTGTGTGCGTGTACCCAATATCCTGGGAGAGAAGGAATTTCGGTGTGACCATTTCCCCTGGGGCATTATTTCTCATTTTCCCTCTTACTATCTCTGTGTGTGTGTGTGTCTCTCTCTCTCCAGTAAGTGCATGCACCCTAAGGCAAAAACCTTTAAAAAAAAAAAAATACCATAAACTGGGGTCAGCAGGTGACTGGGTGATTAAAGTGCTGGACTCCCACATGGCTGACCATGGTTCCAGTCCCAGACTGAGTCCCTTGAAAATCACACCAGGCACATGTGCATGCCTGCCCCAAATCCTGGGAGGAAATGGAGGAGAAGTGATTGCAGCATGGCCATCTCCTTGGGAGGCGGTGATTTCCCACTGTCTGTATCTCTGTCTTTCTGGCGAGCGCATGCACTCTATGGCAAACAAAAAAAAGAATACTACAAACAAATGAGACAGTCTGTGAACATATGTATGAGCTAAGAGGCACAATTTTCTGTCGATAATAATGAAGGTTGTTCAGCGACAGGACTAGATATTCATCTGTGGTTACAGAACAAACCGGTAATGCGTTGTCTGAGAAGATTAGAAGAAATAACCCAAAAATGTCTGAACAAGAAGAGGCAATTCCGTCACATTAGGAAATGTTTCTCGGGGTATTCCTAAATGAATGGCCCTGACAGACTCGACAATACTTAGATATCCGAAGTGAGAGAGACATGCCAAGGTATGAGAGCCGATATTCGGCTCCCCGATGGCTGAATAAATAAGTAGCGTCCTCAAATAATGTCTGTCCTAAACGTAGTTTTATTATTATTATTTAGCTATGTAATAAGTGTTAATTACATAATAACTTCCTTAAGGCTTAGAACATTCTATTCACCATGTTTTGGGTATTATATATGAAAATAAGACGATTTATTCAAGTGCAAGGAAATCACGGCCCAGAGCAACCATGATCCACTGACCACAAATCACAGTCCAGATCGGCTCCTGGTCTGTTTCTCTATGACCTCAGAGTGAAGGATGGTTTTTATAGTTTGGTTGCTAATTGTTTTTTTTTTTTTCTTTTTAATGCAACAGAGATATAATGTAGCCTGCAAAGTTTAGCGCATTAACTACACAGCACTTTTTTTTTTTTTAATTTACAAACACTTGACCTAGAGATATGATTAATAAAATAAACCATTCTGGAGACCAGCAGGTGGCATAATGGTTACATCACTGGACTCCCATGTTGTGGAACACAGTTTGAGTCCTGGACCCGGCAGCTTAAAATTCACGCTAGGCTGTGCGTGTCTAAAGTCCTGAGAAGAGCATAGAGGAGAAAGGATTGTGGCATGGCCATCCTTCCAGGGTGTGTGTGTGTGATTTCTCACTATCTCTCTGTCTCTGTCTCTCCAGTGAGCAAACACACCCCATAGGAAAACAAATAAAACAAAACAAAGCAAAACAAAAACTCTCTCTAAAATAGGAAACAAAAATGAAGCATTTTGAAGATGCTCTGTAGCTGAGCTGTGAGAAAGAACGAAACTGACTGCACTATGTTACATAATAGCCTAGCCTCTGGGGCCAGCAGGCGGTATGGTGGTTAAGGCACTGGACTCCCACATAGCCTGCCGTGTTTCAAGTCTCAGACCTGGAGGCTTCCTTTCTCACCTTTTCTCTCTCTCTTGTCAAATTAAGAAATAATAATAATAGGGCCCAGCAGGTGGAGTGATGGTGGGAGTGCTGACCTCTCACACGGCTGACCACAGTTTGAGTCCCAGACCTGGTGGCTTATTTTCTCACTTTCTCTCTCTCTCATCAAATTAAAAATAATAATAATAATAATAATGAATAATATTAAATAATCCTTTCAAAAAGGGATAATAATAAATAAAATTAAATGAATAATTCTTTTAAAAAATAGACTAGCCCCTTGCATGCTCCATTTTCAACAACTGCTATGTCCTAACACCACAAAACGGAAATTTTGGGCACTTCAATTTATAAATAGCTTGGTAAAATATTGCCAGTTAATTTTTTTTTTCTTTGAGAGTTTTTTTTTTTTTTTTTTTTTTTTATCTTTAGCTATACGGCTCTTGCACTCGCCAGAAAGACAGAGAGAGACAGAGAGACAGAAAGCAAGAAAACACTCCCCACGGGGTATGGCCAAGCCACAATCCTTTCTCTTCCATTCTCCTCTTGGGATCTTGGGCACGCACGCACACATGCCTGGCATGAGTCCAAGCCACTGGGTCCGGAACTCGAACTGCAGCCAACCACGTGGGAGTCCAGAAACATAGCCAACTGCTGGTCCCCGCCAGTTAATTTTTAATAAAATGTAACCAAAATTAAATGCCTTTCAAGTGGAATAAAATAATGGAAGACACAGTTCTGTTTATTCTTCATTATATTTGCTATTAGCTCATGAGAAAAAAAAATTATATTTTAGCTACTCTTCCTCTGCATACGTCAGATTTTTTTCATAAAAAAAAATCCAGCCTCAGAGGTCGGACATGGTAGTGCAACAGTCATGTAAAGATTCCCAGTGCTGACACCAGATAGGGAGGTCCTAGGTCTGCATTCCAAGGTTTCCTGTACACACATGCGTGTGCTCCTGACCCTCACCGGCTGAGGTTGGTGGAGGGTCATGGCATGAAGACCCTGGTGAAGGTGACTCATGACTCTCTTTTCCTCTTCTCATCTCTCTCTCTCATTAAATAAATAAGCAAATAAGCTTTTGTTTTTCTTATTGTTTAGATTTTTACCATAGGGTGCATGTGCTTGCTGTAGAGAAATAGAGACAGAGAGAGGGAAAAAGGAAAATCACCCTCTAGGGAGGAGGGCCGTGCTGCAGTCCCTTCTCCTCCATTCTCCTCTTGGGGTTTTGAGTATACACATACATGCACGTGGGGTGATTTACAGGCTGCCAAGTCTGCACTGAAATCACAATTGACCATGTGGGAGTACAAAACCTTAATCACCACACCACCTGCTAGCCCCACAAATAAACATTTTTTTTATAAACAATCCTTAAAAACTAATAACCTGATAGAAAAATGAGCTTGAGGGACCAGTGCATGATGTAATGGCTACGTCTCTGGACTCCCATGTAGTTAACCGCAGTTTGAGTCCTAAAGTTGGTGGTTTAAAACATGCCAGGCGCATGTGCATGTGTGTCCAATGTGCAAAATCCCTAGAGGAGAATGGAGGAGGAGGGATTGCAGCATGGCCATCACCCCTGGGGGTAATTTCTCGCTTTCTGTCTCTCTGTCTCTCTCTGTCGCTCCAGCAAACACACATGCCCTATAGCAAAAATCTCTCTTATAAAGAAAATAAAGAGAAATGGGCTCGAATAGACATTTTCCCAAAGAAGACAAACAAATGGGCAGCAGGTACATGAAAAAAAGTTTATCACTAATCCCCAGAGGAACACAAATCAAAACTATAATGAGATATCAATTAATACCTGTCAGGATGGCTACTATCAATACAAAAATAAATAAGTAAAATAAAATAAGCAGCAAGTGCTGTCAAGGATAGGAAGGAACTAAAACTCTTGTACACTGCTGAGAAAATGCAGAATGGTGCAAACATTATGGAGAACAGTGTTATGGTTATATTACAAAGTAAATATAGAGGCCAGTGGGAGACATGAAGGTTATGGAGCGGCTCCCACGTAACTAACTGCACAACTCGAGTCCTGGACCCAGTGATTTGAAAATTACACAGGCATGTGTGCATGCATGTCCAAAGTCCCAAGAAGAGAATAAATTGTGGCATGGCCATCCCTCCTTTGGGCTAATTTGTCACGCTTGTATGTCCTCTGTCTCTCTGTCTCTCTCTAGCAAGCACATGCAACCTATAGCAGACAAACAAATAAAAAAGTAAAAATAAAACTACTGCCTAATCCAGAAGTTCCAAAGGAATGGAAATCAGGATCTCAAGAGATACTAGCCGTCCGCATGTGCACTGCCGCACATTCACAACAACCGAAATGTGAACTCAATCTCAGTATCCACTGACGGACGGAGGAGTCGATAAAATGTGCTCCGTGTACATGATGGAATACTCTTCATTGCGAAAAAGTAAAGGGGGATAGGACCAGCAGTTAGCGTAATGACTGCGTCGCTGGACTCCCATGTAGTCAACCGCCATTCACATCCCGAACCCAGTGACTTAACCTCATGCCGGGTGTGTGCGTGCGTGCCCAAGATCCCGAGAAGAGAATGGAGGAGAAGGGATTGCGGCATGGCCATCCCCCCGGGGGGTGATTTCTCGCTTTCTGTCTCTCTGTCTCTCTCTGTCTTTCTGGCGAGTGCACATGCCCTATAGCAAAAACCTCTCCAAAAAAAGAATTAAAAAAAAGGGGGGGAGGAATTCTGAGGTGTTCTCGTATAGACCTGCCATCTCAGGTCCTCGGGAGCATGAGGCAGGAGGACTGTGAGGATGAGGCCAGCTTGGCAGGAGAGCAAGAGTCTGTCTGAAAAAGAAAAAGGAAGTTCCGCAATGTAAGGCACTACGGATGAGCTGGAGAACATGATCTGCTTAGTGAAATGAGCCGCCACAGAAAGACACAGCGCGGGGGTACACTATGCCAAGTATCTGGAATAGCCAGTCACAGAAGCGAAGCACAGAAATGCAATCACCGGGGCAGTGTGTGTGTGTGTGTGTGTGTGTGTGTGTGTGTGTGTGTGCAGGGGGGGAGTAGATGGGCTGGTGCCCAGTCATGCACGATGCTAAACTCCAGAGCTCTGCTGCACCACCTCATGACGGGTCCACAGCAATGGTCTGAAATTTTAAAACTTTGTTCCGAGGGTGGAACTCATGCTTAGCGTGCTTACCACACACAATCCAGTGAAATACTTCTCAGATACAGGCCTGAAAAAAGTTGTTGCATTTTTTGTTGTTGAAACGGCTAAAATGAACAGAGTTGGGAAAGGGTACTCATTGTAAAAAACTGTTTGACTATATAAAATATTTACTCTTTTTATAGTAATTATTATTTTGATAGTAGATAATTTATTATATTTCTTTATTTTTAGGGGAGATTTTTACCATAGGGGGCAGGTACTCATTGAGGGACTATGGCCACATCGTAATCCCTTCCCCTCTGTTCTCCTCCTGGAATCTTGGGCACGCACGCACATATACCTGGCATGGTTTTTAAGCCACTGGGTCCAGGACTCGAACCACGGACAGCCATGTAGGAGTCCAGCAACATAACCACTACAGCATGTGCTGGCCCCATAGAGAAGTTATTTAATGGACAGGATCATAAATTAAGTTTTCATAAAGTTACTTTATTTTTTATAAATGAGATTTCAAACAGAAGGTATTAGCCTAAATTGATCAAACTACATTTTCAAAACATTTAGAGACTAATTTGCATACTATTGGTGATAGAAGAGAATTAAGACAAATTAAATGATTAATAGAAGTGTATTGGAACCAGCAGATGGCAAAATGGTTATGTTGCTGGACTCCCACATGGCCAGCCGTGGTTCAAGTCTTGGACTTAGTGGCTTGAAACACACTAGGTATATGCTCATAAAACCCTGAGAGGAGAGTAGAGAAGAAGGGATTGTGGTGTGGCCATACCCCCCGAGGGGTGATTTTTGTCTCTCTGTCTCTCTAGTAAGAGTACATGCCCTATAGCAAAAACAAAAACAAAAAAAAGAAGTGTGCATTAAATAAGTTTTAGGGGAACCAGCAGTTAGCATAATGGCTAAGTTGCTGGACTCCCATGTAGTCAACCGCAGTTCAAGTCCCAGTGGCTTAAACTCACGCTGGGCACTTGTGTGTGTGTGCCCAAGATCCTGAGAGGAGAATGGAGGAGAAGGGATTGCAGCGTGCCCCCCCCCCCCGGGGGGGGTGATTTCTTGCTTTCTATCTCTCTGTGTCTCTCTGTCTTTCTAGTGAGTGCATGCACCCTATAGCGAAAGCCTCTCAAATAAATAAATAAATAAATAAGTGTTAGGGAAAAGCCAGGAGATGTCCTATGGTTTTATCTTAATTTATTAAGTGCATTTTAAAGAGAAACAGCTCTTCATGCACATACATATACACAAATCTATAGGTGAGGCAGACAGGATTTTGAAATGAAAGAAAAATCGACCCGAATATTAAGAATATGCTTTGTTTTTCTCTTGAACTTTCAAATGTTCATCATATTTTTAGTGCCCAACATCTCTTACCTTTACAAACCAAATCCAAAAAATAATTCATAAATAAATGTGCATCTTGTAACAGGTTGAAAAATGATATTTAGGTTTGAAGAGTCTGAAGCCAGACTACCCTGCTTTAAATTCTGGTTGCCTTGGGGTTAGCAGGTGGCTGAGGCTAATTACCACATGGCCAAAAGCAGTTCGAGTCCCAGATCCAGGTACTTGAAATTCACACCAGGTTTATGAGTGTGCGTGCCCAAAATCCTGAAAGGAGAATGAAGAAGGGATTGTGGTATGGCCATCCCCTTTAGGGTGTGTGGAATGATTTCTCACTGTTCTTCTCTCTGTCTCTCTGTTCACATGCCCTATGGCAAAAATCTAAAAATAGATAAATAAATGGATAAAATTTCAGTTGCCTCTCTTTTTCTCAAGAGAGAGGATTTGCTATAGAGTGAGACAGAGAGACAGAAAGCAAGAAATCACCCTTGCCCGCAAGCGGATGGCCATGACTCAGTCTCGTCTCACCCATTCTCCTCTCAGGATTTTGGACACACGTGCACACGTACCCAGTGTGAGTTCCAAGCTGCCAGGTCCAGGACTCAAACTGCAGTTGACTTTGTGGGAGTCCAGTGTTGTAACCACTATGCCACCTTCTGGCCTCCCAGTTGCCTGTCTTGATACCTGAATGACCTTTATTTTGACCCACCCTCTCAATGCCTAGTATTAAGATGTATAAAATGCAGGTGCCAGGGGGAACCAGCAGTTAGCGTAATGGCTATGTCGCTGGATTCCCACGTAGTCGACCGCGGTTCATATCCCGGACCCGGTGGCTTGAAACTCACGCCGGGCGCGTGTGCGTGCGTGCCCAAGATCCCCAGAGGAGAATGAAGGAGAAGGGATTGCGGCATGACCATCCCCCCTGGGGGGTGATTTTTCGCTTTCTGTCTCTATGTCTCTCTCTGTCTGTCTGGTGAGCGCATGCGCCCTACAGTGAAAATCTCTCCAAAAAAAAAAAAAATGCAGGTGCCAGGCCAGCAGGTGGCATGGTGGGGGTGCTAGTCTCTCACATGCCCAACCGCAGTTTGGGTCTCTGCATGCATGTCCAAAATCCAGACAGGAAAATGGAGAAAGAATTGCAGCATGGCCATTCCCCATGGAGGGTTATTTCTTGCTTTCTGTCACTCTCAGGCAAGCTCACATACCCTATAGCAAAAATCTCTTAAAACAACAACGAAACATGGAGGTGGCAGCCATTGCTACCCACAGGATCGTTTGGGAGAATAAAATTTAGTGTTTATGGTATCGTCCAAATTGCATCTCGTATAAAAGAAACGACAAGTGTTAACTATGAACTAGTATTATTTCCCTCAATCAGAAATTAGTTTACAACTTTTAATCTTATTAAATTTCATAATTTTTATTAAGGTTCTTATACTACACCAATTATATATTTTATGTCAGTCAATGTTTCATTTATATTACATCAAAATCATTTTAAAAATAGGGGACAGCAGTGTAGTGGCTAAGATTCTAGACTCCCACATGGCCAACTGCAGTTCAAATCCTGCACCCAGCAACTTGAAAATCATGCCGTGTGTGTGTGTGTGTGTGTGCCCAAAATCTCAGGTGGAGAATGGAGAAGGAATGGCCACATCCCATCACTTCCGGGGGGTAATAGCTCACTTTCTCTCTCACTGTCTCTCTCTCTTTCTCTCTCTGGTGAGTGTACATGCCCTATGGCAAAAAAAAATACTTTTAAAAAAGATAGAGACAAATAATTCTTATTTATCAACCCAATTTTAAAGATTAAAGTTCCTTTGTCCTAATCATGCATCACCTATATCCACATTTTCCTCTTTATTGAGGTGTTTCCATGCTTGTTAACATTGAGTGATTATTTTTTTAGAGATCTTTAACTGTATTTCTAACTAGATTTTGTTTTCTCTAGCCCATGCCATTATATTTTTCATAGGAGTAGCAATTAAGGTAAAAACATAAGGTAAACTCAGGAATTAGTCTAGATGAGCCATTTTACCTGGTTTATCAATAAAAACAGTATTAAAATAGTCTCCTTAATCAGATTCAATGTATTTTTTTGTTGTTGTTACAACACAGTATTATCAGTCCAAATTCAGATTTCAGTTTATTTTGGTATACTTATCATCTGTGTATCGACGGTGGTGCTTTAGACAGTATAATGCACATACCATTAGTTAACCGTCATTTGAAAGATCCTGTAAATTGTTTTATGATTTCCCACATTAAATTTCTTTCCAACCTAGATAATGGAGTAAAATAGGACCAAATCAAACCAAGAAGCGAAGGCAGTAACTTCAAATCTCTCCGACTCCCTTGAAGGCATACACAAGGCTGTGAGCCCTGGCCTGCAAGCCCCGGCTTGCGGTCTGTTTCAGTGTGGCTCGTGTGCGGGCTTCCCAGGGCCGCCCTAACGTACCACTGGCTGAGTGGCTTAATACAACAGACCCCTGTTCATTTCTGGACCCTAGAGATCAGGTTTTGGCAGGGCCGGTTGCCCCTTGAGACCTGCAGGATTGCCCTTTCCTTGCTGCTTAGTGTCTCATGGTTTGCCAGGAAATGATCTTTCCTTGGCTCTCAACTGCTTACCTGGCTCTCCAATCTCTGCCTCAGTCTTTGATGGTATTTCCTGTGTGTCTATGTTCAGC